>NC_053488.1:0-128774 GCF_015227805.2 Hirundo rustica | reverse complement strand
GTTCACATCCTGCTGGCTTCTCCCTCCCTTGGGAAAAGAAGGACTCCATCTGGGGTCTGGAAAAGAAGGAAACAAGGAGGCCCAGCCCATGGACTGTTCAGATGAGCCAGGGGCATGCAGAAGCTGTGCAGGGATTTCTGCCCCAGGGGTCACATTCCTTCAAAGCCAGTGCAAACTCACTAAAATGACCTTTCCACAAATCTCTCTTAAGGCACATCAGAACCCGAGCAAGAGAACGGAACCAAAGGCTTTCTTCCACTGGCCTCATGCCCAAATTCCAGTGGAACAGACAACTCCCTGTCCTTGGAAGGCAACATCTCCTACCTGGAGCTGTGCCTCCCCCAGCCTTCGGTGGCCGTTGTCTCCATCCTCCCACACCTCCTCATCTTCCTCCTCGGCAGGGTTGGCTTCCTCATCCTGCGGAGCAAACGCAGGGGCAGTCACCAGCCTGCTCATCCCAAAGCTGGGCAGCAGGGACGGGCTGGTGGCACCCTCTGCACGCTCACCCCTCTGCCTGGAGCCAGCCCTGCTCCGCGGTTCCTTCCTGTCCCTGGCCTGGCATCTCCTTTCAACGGGACGTCAAACCACAAACGTTTGTTCTGCCTGGCCTTTGGGACATCAGAGACTCCCCCGAGGCAGTGGGCAAAGCTCCTGTTCCCACGTCCTCTGCCTCCCAAAGCCCTGCTGGGGCTGGGCAGAGCAAAGGAAAAGTCTCTGCTCCCGCTGGGAATTTCCTCCTGTGCCCATAAACCCAGAGAAATCGTGCCTGCTCCATCCCTGGAAGTGCCCAAGGCCAGGCTGGATGGGCCTTGGAGCAGCCTGCAATAGTGGAAGGTGTCCCTGGACTGAACTCAGCAGTTCCTGGATTTCCTCTGGCTCTGCTCCTATTGCTGTGGCCCAAACATTTTGAACACCGACTGCTTCCTGCCCAATTTACAAAAGTCATTTATTCCCCACATTCTATTTATTCCCCTTTCCCATTTTTATTCCTGTGACATTCATTATTGCTGCAACAGAAAAAACCAGGAGCAGAAATTTGAGACACAAAGGACAAAAAATGGCTTTTGTGGCACAATTTTCTTGAGAAATCAATTCTACTTTTGAAGTGGGACTTTGATTTCAACGAGAGCAAGAGGTAAATCCACTTGGAGGGAGAGCAGGGAGAAATCCTGCACTCGGAGGGCCCATGGGGTCTGACCCAGCTGGGCCGGTACAGAAAGAGACCCCGGCAGCTCCCGGAGTCCGTGGAGTGAGGGTGGTGCAAGGACCAGCACAGGATCCCAGCCCAGCACGGCTCATCCTGGGAGGCTCCACAGGAGCCAAATCCCAGCTAAGGACGTTCTCCAGGGCATCCTCCTCCAGGGAAACGGGAGCGCCTCCACATCCTGACATCTCTGCACAGGTAAGGGAAACCCCGAACTCTCCAAAGCTGCGTTCATTCCAGAAAACAAAGGAAAACACCTGGAGAGCCGTGGGAAGGAAAGCTGCCGGAACGGCTCCGATTCCACACGTGGCTTTTACAATCCATTGTATCTCGTCTGGGACTCCTTCCGCCTCCGCTACCGATCGCCTCACTTTGACCCCAGAACACTCATTCTCTGCCCCGCACATCAACTCGCATTTTACCCCCGAAACGTTCATTTTGCTCCTTACAGAATCCGCCCCGGAGCGACGCCCCGGGCCCCGCACGGCCGAGGCAGCTCCGGTGCCCGCAGCTCCCGGGCCATCCCCGCGGCCCCTCGGGGCTGTCCCCGGTCCCCGCTCGGGGCTGTCCCCGGTCCCCGCTCACCTCCGAGCCCGGCGCAGCCGCCCCCGCTGTCCCCGGCCGCAGCCCGCCGCTCCCCGGGCTCCGCCATTGGCGCTCCCGGCTCCGCGCCTGCGCTCCCGGCACAGCGGCCGCGCTTCCTGCCGGGAGCGGCCCCGCACGGCAGAGCCCGGCCGTGGTGCCGGTGCAGCTCCGTGTCCCGGCCCCGCTCCGTGTCCCGGTGCCAGCCCTGGTCCCGGCCCCGCTCCGTGTCCCGGCCCCGCTCCGTGTCCCGGTCCCGCCCTGCTCCGTGTCCCGGTCCCGGCCGAGCCCGCAGCGCTTCCACCGCAGGCCACCGCGCATGCGCAGCGGCTTTTAGGGGTGCCGCGGAACCCCGATTCCCAGCCCACCCCAGAGCCCGGATTCCGGGGGTTCCAGCGGGAGGAGACACAAAAATTCCGACTGCACGGAGCCGGTTCCAGTTCCTTCACGCAGATCATCCTGTCTGACCTCGTCAAGCTCTTGCTCGTTTCATTTACGCACACAAACGCTGTCTTTTTCTTTTCAAACCCCACAGATCCCTGTTCGAAATTTCTTAGAGACTAAAATCCTGGCTGTAACACAGCAGATACGGGGGTTCTTTTTAAAGAAATGATATATAAATTAAGATTATTTATCAATATATAGAAAATTACAATCTTTGCCATTGTAAGTACTGTAAAATAATTAAATTTCACTCATAGAATATTTTTCAAACCTTTGATAAGGGAATAAAAAAGGACAATGTCCAGCGCTGGGGCGTTCCTGCCTCCCGGGCAATGCACACGCCCGGACATTTAAGGCAGGGGTATCTATATGCTATCTATAAGCATCTTGGGAGACTTGTGTTTGAAATCAGGATCAGGCAAGTAGCCCGCACCCTGAGCGGAAGGACTTCTGGCTCTAGGTAATGTGTGTGTCATGTATGGAGTGCAGGGGTTCAGAGGATGCTTCCAAATGTTCAGTAAATAAAGACAATTATTTGCTCTCTCCTTGCCTAGCAAGTGTATCAACCCAGGCGGCTCGCGTGAAGGAAATCCATCCTCTGCAAGAGTTTTTCATTCCAGGGAAGCAGGAGCTCCCAGGTTCCCGTGGTTCTCAGTCCTGTCATTAATAACACGTTACTATGCAACCAAAAAGAGTAAGGATTTTTTTGCTTTGTACCTGCAATAAAACCAGCCTAGTCATTGTTTTCCCTGTTTGAAAAGGGAACCATAGAGAAGGACACCGGACTCGCCCGTTCTCTGAAATTCTGATTAAGTAAATAGTACATTTGCACGTGCAGAATAATGGGATAAAATTCTCATTTCTCAGATAAAGGGCAATAGAGTTTTATTTCAACCCAGCATCTGCAAGTGCATTTTCCCTCAACACCCTCCCACGCTCCCAGGTTTCTGGAGTTCAACCCCAGCCGGAGATGTTTTTTGGTGACACGCTTTTCAAGATCTCCCGCACTCTGCCTGATTGCAGCACAGCTTCATGGACAGCCACACCACGGAACTGCTGTTTAGCGTAAATCCTAGAAAGGTGGTTAACTCGGTCTCTGCTGGGGTAATGACAGTCCTCCCAGCACAGTGTCACAGAGGAGGTGACGAGCTCAGGCAAGCCTGTAGTCCTCAGCAGAAGGCTAACGTGGTGTTTATTAGCATTAGGCATAGGCTGCACTGCCAAATGAAACGTCAAAAGCCTGGAATTCTCAGTTCCCAGCTCACGTAAAGAACCGCTAAGTCGCATTTTAAAACAGGATTAGGCCTTCAGATTTATCACCAGAGCCACAGTTTCATTAGTCAAAACCAAACTCGCTTCGAAGTGGAAGCTTAATGGTCCTTTGAACATAATGAAGAATGCTTTAAAATCTAATGCACTGATTTTTCAAATATGCAAAGTCAGCTGAATTCTGCAGCTGATAATTTTAAAATCCCGGTGGAGGTGGAAGCACACGGGTGAAATGGGGTGGTTTAGGATCAAGCCTGGTCACCAGCAGTACACAAATAAATCCGTATTGGGAAGCCTGAAACTTGCATCGTCATATATGTGCCAGCACACAAAGTACTTCCGTAAAAGATGGTCACAAATTTACAATATGTAATCGATAATTTCAAGCCCAGAAAGCAATCCTAATGTTTACACAAGTTCTCTGCCAAAGCAGGTCTTTAGTGGTTTCTCCCTGTTTTCTTTCCTTTTTCTTTTATTAGTTCATCTCTCTCTCAGTATCTAACATAGAATCTCATTGTTTTCATTAGAGAAAAAAGTAATTTAAAATTCTGGGAAATCAGCTTACTGTGGCATGCGATTAACTTTGCTAACAGGGAGGGAAACACACATGGCATCAGTTTCACTTCAGAGGGAGGAATGGTACAGATATTTACCAAATCCGGCCAATAGGATACAAAAATGATTTCACACAGTTTTGTATTTGATTCTACCATAGCAAGTGATTGAAATGATTCTCACATGTCAAATAATGACTTAATTTGCATAGAACTAGGAGCTTCAAAGAATTTGGAAAACGGTTTGGACTCTAAATTTGCAACAGTGATATGGTCCTTAGTCCTTCAGAGGTACTGAGCACTCACAGCACTTGAAACATTATTGAGGAGTGTAAGAATACCGAGGGCAAATTAGAGTCCTGTCCTTACTTTGCGAAGCTGCGCTTCAAAGAAACCTGTATAAACTGACGATGAAAATCATCGCTAGATTTATTTTTCTTCACCCTCTTATTGCTATCACATACGCACATTTGCATTTCACGAACAAAAAACCAAACTAGTTTGAATTCTTTCCTATTTGAGTAAAACATCGAGACTTCTTCCAGGACAATAGAGCCTAACAATGAGAAGACAGTTAATGAAGGAGAAGTACTTTAAAAAGAAGTGGTCTGTAATGCCTGAAACAAATGCGGACCTCAATCTAGCAAAGCACTTAAACTTAGGAGTACTTCACGGAATCAGGGGTTTAGGCTGATAACTTCAATTACTGTAATTAAGAGCAGTGTCATTCAGAACTAGTCAGTACCTACTTACCAAGGCAGAGATAAAATTAAGAACTTTCAGTGGCAAATTTTATTAATAATTTCTTTGTTTTCGCACTATAATGCAAAGCAAATTTCGACTTAGGTCAGTTCTTGAAGGATAACGTGCTGCATGCTGTAAGGGACTGAAATCTGACAAAGGGACAGGAGCTCAAATTATACTCTCAGCAGAGATACTGACAAGCTCTACTGGCCTTGGTACTATGACCATCACAATTTTTGTGATGCTCATTACTTATCTGTCCCGTGGCTTTGTATCACATAGGGAGAGTTTAAAAATATAAACATACACGCACATATGCTCCCTAATAATCAGCTAGATTATGAACCCCTTTGAAAACATAGGAAGTGTAAGTAAGATATGATAAAGAAGATGTGATCTGCCAATCCACTGGAATGCTAAAGAGAAAGCTCCTTTTTTCCCCCCTTTTCTCTTCCTCTCCCAGTTAATCCCCAGAGGTCGAGTTCAGGACAGAGCCATTGACAGTAACAGGCACCAGAATTTAAGAAATACTTTCTTGACGCCAGTGACGTGAAGTAGAAATCCAGCCATCCCTCCCTATTTATTTCACACGTACCTGCAGAATTAATTCCTTCAGAGAAAGCATTCTTTTGATGGACAGGAGCTGCAGCTTTCCTTCATGCCCTTTAGAAATCTAACAGCCTGCAACATACATCCTTCTGGTGAACAGCTCCCAGAAGCTTGCAGTGCTCAGAACTGTGTGGAGAACACACTTCCCTAAAGTCCTCAGTAGGCCACATGGAAAAAAAAAAGTTGAGCGGGATGGGAAGGGAGTAGAAGTGGAAAAGGTAAAAGTCCAGGAAGATGAAAGTGGCTAGCAGCCAGGATTTTATCCCAAACGTTCATGCTGTGCCAGCAGGAAGACTATCCATGTCATTTATCAGGAAGAGTAACAGCTTCATAAAACAGCCTCAACAGCAATGCTAAGATTAAATCTGTTATGTTTCCAGTCTCAAAGCAATTAGAAATGAAATATCGCCTGTTCTTGCCCAAACCTAGCAGCCTCTCTCTGATCAAGCAGCGTCCTGGGTTACAACAGGGGTGTAACCAAAGTACGTATCCTACCACCATCTCCGTGACTTTCTGATGAACCTCAGGTGGGTGCAGCACTGTTTCTCCATCTTTGCCACCACTCAACCACGGTAACTCCTTCTGGGGAAGCAGCAGCCACCCTGAGGGGTCACCTCTGCTAATCAAGGACTCCCCAGAACAACTCACAGAATCACATCAGCCCAGTGTGAAACTCCCCGCCCTCGGGCACGTACCGAACATTCCCGCCTCCATATAATCTGGGGTTTGGGACCTGACACCTACCACTGGATTCTCAGGGGACAGGAGCTCTCCACCACCACCACCACCGGACCTCCAGAGAAGGACCAGACCTTTCCACAGGTTCCTTCTTTTGACAGGAGCACTTCCATCGCTCCCGTGCGAATGCCACCACCATTTCATGGGACTGCTCCCACCGCCCTGACCAGCAGCGTGTCAGGTCCTGTTCTGACTCCGTCACTTGAAACCAGCGTTTGTTTCAGTCTTCCTGGTAAACGGAAGCTCCGACTCGAGACCTCGCGCAAGGGATTTTGCGTGGGGTTCATTCCTGACACCGGTTCACCTCTCACTCAGCACAAGCAGGTACTTAAAAAACTTTCCAGACTATACCAAATGGCTTCTACTCGGCTTAGTGTGTCTGGCTTTAGACGTGAAACATGCACAAACAGGTTTGTTTTCCTTCAGTCTTCAGACCTCAGGAACATGACATTGCTCAAGCTTATCATGAACACAGAGATTTGCTTTAAATGTTAACAAGAGTTGACTTTGTCATGAAGGAGTGCGAATCAAAGGAAAAACAAGAAGCATCTATAAAATATTGGATCATTCAGTTAGAAAGATGAAAGATGTTACAGAATGTATGGAATAGCACAACAGGCTTTATTCATCAGCAGGAACCTAGAATCTTGCTTTTTGTGAGCACAAAAATATAGATGTGAGTGTATTATATATCCGAAAGTGCATTATGGTAATAAGTCTGGTTTTTGAGCTGTTTTTTATCTGTGCTTTGAGCTCTTTTCAGAACAAACTTATGCCTTAGAACTGCAATGATAAAGGCAGCTATAATATTCCTACTTTACTCCAATGCTGTACTAACCCTAATACTTTAGCTAACTACAGTGAAATAAAACTTACCTTAAAAATCAAATCCTTCTTCCCACAACGAAGCTCTTTCAGCTGGGCTTGGATCTTTTTTGACTGAAAGTAAGGATAATCAAGTCAGTTTTTATTTTATTTTATTTTAGATATTAAAAAAAAAGCATAGTGAACTCTGAGAACAGCAGAATCCAGATCCGATTTCAAATGTCGAATGCCCCCCTCCAAATAATTGTCAATTGCTCTTCCAGGTTCACAAGTTAAACCAAGCAAAAGTACAGAGGAAAACACAAAATGGCACTCACCTAAAGCACATAGCTGAGTTAGTACTATAAAGAACAGCTGCTGGGCTTACACATTTTACACATGAGCTGTTATTAATGCTTTCCATGAAGCGTAACTGAAGGCATCACCTTCAAAGTAAACAATCTTATTCTCAGAAGTAAAAAGGCTCCACAGGCTCTGTAAAGATCAGGGTGTTCCAGGTGGTATCCAAAGGAAGTGGGTTCTCAGCCTGTAACCATGCCCTTGAAAACAGGCATAGTTATGCTTATTTATATCAGTTTAAGGTGATATTTATTTTATATATTGTTAAATAGAGCCTTAAAATAATTCTAAATAATAGTCTATATATTATTAATTTAAACAAAATAGAATAGATTTGGATTTTTTGTACTAAAGCCAAGTATCCAAGGAACATTATTTCACCATTTATCTGAGAATCCTCTCAAAACAGTCCTTTATTTTTAATAAAACCCACAGTCCCGACTGATACTCAATACACTTTCTTGTATTAATAAATGCCAAGTGTTTTCAAGTCCTTGGAATGGATTACAAGTCTCTTTCACATTTACTGAAAGAGCATTCCATAAACGTAACGTATTACAAAAGTAGTATATCTTCCATAAGCTGGAATTTCAGGAAAGATTTGATCGCTTTCCAATTGATGCAGTCAAAATGCAGCGACAGACTTTTGGGAAGGCGGAATGGATCTAAAGACAGAATTTTAGAACCTTCTTTAAATGTTTAAATAGCACGGCCAAAACGGTCATGGTATTCTGTAAAATCTGAACCAACCAGCCAAGATCAGCCCAGCAGAATTCTTCGTCCTGTGATTTTATCTGCCGATACTTCCTTCAGTGGCACTGTCCTCTGCCCTGGGCAGCACAATTACTTCAGCTATGGAATATATTCCACATCACCTAAAGACCAGTGAGAAAATGTTCACCGACTTTTAATTGTCCTGAGGCCTGTGCTTAATAAAGTCTGCAGTTTCTGTCATACAAAGGCATCCAGATAGGCTGTGGAGGAATCTAAGAGTTACAGTTAAGGTATAACTCATTTGCTCAGTATGAAGCCTGTGATGAAATTAAGTCATAAAGCTGAATACATTCAGTACAGGTCAAAGGCACGCGCATGACCTGTAACTCTTTGTGACAGAATTTGGTTGTTCTGCAGATTTTCTGTGCTTCAAGGGAGAGGAGCCCTTAGTAGAGCCAGACAGATGCACTTACCATTAAACACAGGCCTCTGAAATACAGAGTCTGGTAGGATTGCCCTGGCACGCGTCCCTTTCTGTGTCCTGGAAACCACAATGGCTGCAGCCCTCTGCCGTCGTCTCTCCAAGGCCCTGACTTCTCGGAGAAGAAAATGCAGCCGTGCAATACCTGCAGGATCACAGGCAGGCTCCCACTGCTGCAAGCACAAACAAGGAATCGCCGTCTGTGTCTGTCTGCACGCAGCCCGAGGGAGCAAAACGAAGCGGGGCTCCCTGCTAGGCAATTGTACCCACAAAAGCACTGGACAGAATGACCCAAAGGAGACTGAGTTCACGCAGTTCTTATGCTTGGTGACCACAGCACTTCATTAAAACCAGAAAACACGCTGTGTTTCTCCGGCTGGCACAACCTAGCTGCCAAAATGACCGCAAAAAAAGGACGCTCCTGTAGCATTTCTGTTTGCTCCAACGGCAACACGCTTAATAGCTGCAAATTTGCCAGGACGATTCATAAAGAGATTCTCACCCTTTGAAATACACTCACCGTCTTGACTATTACTTCGTTTATGTTTAGTTTTCTGAAGATCTCTGACTGCCGGGGCTCGTCACACTGCAATCAAATCAAATCATCCTCAGGCCTAATCCTTAGATGCAAATACTAAAAGAGACATGATCAGAGAAAAGATCTCCAAGTTAATTACCAAAGATTCCAATATGATGCAGCTAGTTGGGGTGGTTTGACCCCGTCTGGACGCCAGGTGCCCACCAAAGCCACTCCATCGCTTCCCTTCTCAGCTGGCAGGGGAACAGAAAATTGAGCAAAAGGTTCATGAGTGAAGGACAGAGAGAGGTTGCTCACCAATTTCCAGCACGGGCAAAACAGACTGGACCTGGGGAAATTAACTGTATTTATTACCAATCAAAACCCGAGCAGGACAAGTAGTAAAAGAACCTTAAAAACAGCTTCCCCTCCTCTGCTTCCCAGCTTCTACCTCCTCCTCCTCCCCCAGCAGCACAGGGAGACAGGGAATGAGGGCTATGCCCCCAGTCAATCCCATCTCTGCTGCTGCTTCCTCCTCAGGGAGAGTGGTGGACACGGGGGAAGCTTCTGGAAGCTTTCCAGAAAAAGCCACCCCAACAGCTCTCCCCACTACCAAAACCTTGCCTTGCAAACCCAATACACCGAGAAAAACAAACTCGAAAAAGCAGAGGGGAAACAGAAAACTATTTGCAAGCACTGCTGCTTTTCCAAGCAGTAAAGAAGGGGAGAAAATACATCTGCATTCCTACACTGTGACATGTTTGAAAGCAACAGTAGCGATAAAGGAAGGTAACAGACTTTGGAAAACTTAAAAAATTACTCCTACCCCTATTATTTCCTACCTTTGAGAACTGATCAGAAACTTGACCTCCTAAGTACTGATCTCTGAGTTAAAAGGTAGAGAGTGATGAAGAAAAGGCATTCAACCATCATTAGGAAAATTTTAGTACAGAAGAAATTTTCTATGCTCTGGTTTCGTTCCAGCAAGGTGCAATGACCTTAACGGAAATGATATACGCAGAAAACCCAGACTAAAGTCATGTGAGTCAATCACATTCACATCTAAGAGCTTTTTTAAATGAAAAGTTAAAGAAAGGGAGAGCTCCCATGAATGCAGGTACTTCTACATTGAGGAAGTTGCCAAGTACAGGGCTTTTTGTACTGACTATCTCTCTTGCTCTTCAGCAGGGGAGAGATTTCTTTCCCTCAGTTTCATAAAGCGACCCTTTTCCCCTTGAAATAATGAAACATTCTGGGAATCAACAATAACAGCTCTTTCCCGTCTCCGTGTTAATTTCAAAACAGCCTTTCACAATTCCTGTCTTAGCACAGACACGGAGATCATGGAAATGAAATCTGGTTTGTGTATGTTATAGATGTAGATATCTATGGAGTTACATCGCAGGCACTTTTGTCAAAAACCTGAATTTGCAACTTGCTTTCTAATACCTTTGAGCTGCTTCTTGTGAGGTCACAGAAATGAGCTGGGATGAGAGCGCTTCAGGAACACTCACCATAGAAGCATAACACATATTCTGTAATCTGGTGGGTGTGTATATATATATATATATTCTTGTGTATAATACACCAGAACCTATTGTTATGAAACAATAAACCTCTCGTTCAGGAGTGAGATGGCAAATTGAGAAAGTTCTTGCCGTGGGTGTAGCTCAGCTCTCTCTCTCTCAGTCCCAGTCCCTCTGGCGCTGCTGGAAAATGCCGAGGTCCAGGCCCCGGTGCAGCCCCCAGTGCTCCCCTGGGTTTTCAGTCCAGAGCAGGTTTAAACAGCTCCAAGAAAAGGGAAAAAAACAGTCCAGAGAATTTCTCTGTTTTAGCTCATTGAAACTAACTAAGAGCAAAAAGATCTCTGTCCTGCAGTCTCTCCAAGCCTCCGCTGAACGCTCCATCCAGAGAGGAATGTGGAGGAGTCAGTTAGTTTTCTCAAAACAAACTCCGCGCTTCTCCTTGCTCTTAGAACCAGTGCTAAAGGCACAGAACCAAATATCCAGCACAAACAGAACAGAGGATTGGGGATGCAGGCATCATAACGTCACCCTAGGACAGAACCTAAGATTGCAAAATGCACAATTGGGCGATAAAAATGAGGGTGAATGCACTGCTTGAAAGAACAAGAGCAGCTATGAAGGAAGCATTCTCATCATCTGTCTCTACATATCTGTATGCAGATCATTCTTTCAAAACCTACATGTAAAATGCTATCAATAATTTAAATATATAGCACATCCAAATTGATGAGATTATAAAGAGCGATGTGCATTCAGTGTTTGGAGGCAGGACCTAAATAACGTAACCTTTCCTCAAAATCGTATCATTTAAATTCAGTCAAATTTCAAAAAATCTGATATAAGATTAAATACTTTTAGGGAACAAACGTGGTACAGAAGTTTAATAGAAAGCCATTAGGTAGGTAGAGCTTTTGGTACCTTTTCAGTAGCTAATATTTGCTGCCAAAAGAAAGATCCCTTTCAAAGCGGATTTTCTAAAATACAAATACAGTAAATATCAGAGAAGTCTACTGACCTGCCTAAGCAAACCATTAACAGTCAGACAGTATGAATGCTGATTAATGAAGTAGCTATTTGTGTTCAGTAAAAGGTTTTTTAATGGCTGGTCAATAGGATGAGACTGATAGGATTTACTGGAGTTTACAGGCTCAGTTGCAGAGCATCCCATGGTAACGGGTGAGAGAAGAAAGCAAGGCACTTTTGACTGCAGATGGAGACAACTGAGAGCTTGGCCTAATCCACATGAGGAGCTGGAAGAGACATTTCCTACTGGCGTGGCTGAGGAAGAGCGCTCCCCAGCTCAGTACCCCAGTGAGACTCTCCCAAAGCAGCTCCCTCGCTCACCTCCTTCCCCTCCCACTTTCCACTCCAGGAATGGAGTTGGGAACTGGGGGCACAAAGGGGAAGATCACAGGCTGAGATAAGAACGATTGACTAGAAACAGCAATGAGATCAGAAAATGAACAGCAACAATAGCAATACCAAAAGGTGTAAGAAAAACAACTTACTCTGAAAATAAAACAGTACCAGACCATTTCGGTCACCATGCTTTTCTCTCTCCAACAGAGCCAGAAAGGAGAGAGTGCCCTGTTCCTGCCCCTGGCAAGTGATGCGAGCTGACAGCAAATAACATTATGGTCTGACCGTGCCCCCTCCCTGACTACTGTAAAAAATTATTCCCGTCCTGTCCAAAACCAGGACACACTGATGACTTAAAAAGCAACGTACACATTGCTTTTCAGATTGACCCTAGATATACACTCTGGTAGAGCAAAGAAATCAGAGATCCCCGTTTAAATGACAGCTTTGAGATCGAGTTTTCATATGCACAGACTCAGAATAGTTAAGAAAAGCAAAAGAACTGACCAAAGCAGATAAAGACAAGAAGCCTGGTTAGCCAGAGAACAAGGCATCGCACGAATAAAACATCTTCAAGCGCAAAGCTCTTTGCAAAATAAAGAAATGGAAAGGGAAACTACATCCTGATCTAGGCAAACTGTTTGGAGAGAAAGGGAGGATAAGGGGGAAAAGAAATGTAAGGCTGCTCAAATACTTCATGTTTCTATTCCAAGAACAGAGTTCAAAATAAATTCAGCTCGATAGCAATAAACATTATTTAAAACAAGTCTTATATTTTATTTGGAATTTTGGGATCAACCTGGGATTGATACTCACAGCATACAGCGCTTAAAAAAGCATTTTAGGAGTTTGAGGTTTTTTAAATTTTATTAGCCATCTCCGCTCTGAGATGGCATTTCCTTTCTCCTCTTGCTAGTCCTTTTTAAAGCAAGCAGTAACACTGAACAAAGTTTCACTGTTGTGTCAATCTACAGAACCTCCTGTCTGAAAAAGGAGCAAAAGTTACAGAGGTGTGCTCTCAAACTAAGCACCACTAGCGTGGAGTCAACTATTGCTGTCAAGGAAACACTATTTCGAAACGCACACAGTCCTTCTCGTTTGTTTTTCTGCTCAGAGAATCTCCCTGGTGCCTTTTTTGCCTACCACAATAATGTGTTTTACATATGAAGCCAAACCACGCTTTCTCCCAGTATGAAATCTGAACTGAGATGACAATCAAATGTTCCTCTTACCTCGTTTTGGAGGTCTCATTTAATTCTGCTCTTCCTTTCCATTTCGGTCTTCAAAAAGTTAATCTACAATTTTAAAGAAATGATGAGTGGGAGTGGCTGAGATGTAATTGTAAATACCAGTTATTTTTTATGCTTTTAAAAGTTTTGGAAAAAAAACTAACCACCAAACCAAAAAATTCTCCTTACATACCAAATCGGTATACGCCACAGTCAAGTATTTGCTAAATCTACAATTATTTAGCATACGTGCTAGAAAACTTATATTCAAAAGAAGAAAATTGCTGTACGTAAATAGGCTTACTTTTGTTTTGTAGCAGTAGACATAGTGTTTATTTTTCACAAGGTAGTTCACCGTGATCGTCAAAGAACTGAGGAATTTTTAAAACAATATCAAAAATGTTTTTCCCCTCTAAGAACACAGCTGGCTTCTAACGCAGTTATTTTATTTGAATGCTACAGTGTTGGTCCTAATCAAAGGCCTTGCTTCTAGTCAGACCCACCTCAGGAATTAAGTGTGTTGTACATGAAAGCATTCAAATATGGTCTTTAGAGCCCACTTAAGTGGGCTTGGCTTGGCAAGCAGAAATTCCAGTCACGAGGCTTAAGACTGAATTTAATCAAACACAGGTTAAAAAATTGTTTCTACAAATGAGTTTTTTCAGGACGGAGCTTTAATCACGGCTTATGGCATGCAGTGGGAGGAAGGAGGAGGTAATTATAAACAACTAGGATTAAAAGAAGACATTTCTGCTACGTTGAAGGAAGATGCTTTTGGATAGTTCAATTAGCATGCCTGTTTCCCCAGTGTCCCATGCTGCTGATGCACAAAACTCTACCCAAGTTCAAGGGAAACCGCAGCTGCTCTCACCTTGCAACAGATTTGTTAAGGAAAAACCCCAAAAACTCCTGTAAGAAACAGGTTCGGATTACAGAGACACTGACCCAAAGGGTAATGGTTTGGATGTCATGTAGATAAAAAAATGACACCCAATCTGCATGACCTGAGAGCTGTTCTTAGAATCATGCCCACACTCCAGCAGACATGCCAGTAATCTAGAAACCATCAGCGAACCGCCAGCACTCTCACCCGTATCCAAAGAGAATGCTTTCGTCACTGGAGAAAGAAATGTACGTAGGGGGCCCACGAGACCAGTGCCACCCGACGTGCACAAACAGAACTTCTTCTGCAAACTCTTCCAAGGTTTTGTCTAAGTGCTTTGATGGTGGAAATACTGACGCCACATCCGCCTGCCGGCTGAGAACGGCGCTTTATTCGGCACCTGCCGAGCAACGGCATCCACCAGCTCTGAAGTTTAGTGCACGTATAGATAATAGATATGAAGATTCTGCACAACAAAAATAAAGGTCATAATCCAAATATTAGATCAAGATGAAGGAGGAGAAACACGATACGGCTATTTGTTGTGGTCATTTTGTTTTTTCAGCTGTTCAAAGGAATTGCCAGCTATCTACCATTAAATACTGAATAGATGAATATACTAGCCTCCAATAAAGAATGTTCCCTTTCTTACACCTGTCTCTCAGGAATATTAATATTCCTTCAAGGCACTTCACTTCTAGCTGTGAACATATATGAAATAATTAAAGAGGTGTGATACCAAAATTATTCTCTCTACATAGCTTGGATCTGTCAGGGAAGAGGCATTTAAGACAGAAGAAATATTTTTACATCCCTTTTTTTCTTTTACTTTTTATTCTTTCTTCTTAATTACTTTTAATTTTAAAAATATTAATTAATTTTTATTTTCATGGGTTTTTTTTTCTTTTTAATTTTAATTTTTACCATTAGTCTTTCATATAATTTTTAATTTTATTTTTATTTTTTTACGTTCTTTTTATTACTTTTAAATTTTATTTTTAATTTTATTTATTTTTAATTTAATTCAATTTTTTTTTTTTTTCCTTACCCTTTTTCACCTCGAGTATGTGGCAGATTGTCTGCTGGCAACAAAGAAGTTGGAAAATGACAGCCGTGGCCACCCCCCGAAGGCCTGGATATAATGGGGAGTGAGACCAAAGCCTCTGTACTTTCTGCTCCATTGAGGAACCCGAAGGGAGAAAGCTGTAAGCGCCACGGTGCCGTTTTTTTCCTTTTTATCCCCTAACAGGTCTCATTCTACCCACGAACAGGGTTCGCAGCAGTCACTTGATGTCGGGGTGTATTTCAGAGGCAGCAATAAAAGAAAGTAGGTTTTTTTCATTCTGTAACTCTCCAAACCTCATTGTTAGTAACAAAGAAATCCAAAACAAAGCAAACAACAACAACAAAACAAAAAAAATCCCCACACAAACAACCGCCTCCCAAAAAAACCCACAGAAAATCTAACAATATTATTTTAATGAGAATTAAGTCTTTACCCTTTATAAAACCAGGCTAATTTAATTCTAATTAATTGTTGTTCTGATGTGTTAGGTTAATGAGTTCGTATAGTTTAAAATACCATTTGAAATATAAAGAAATAAACACAAAATTTAAAAATCAATACAAAAATAAGAAAGTATCATTAATAAAAAGAGCAATGTAAAACACAAAAAATAATATCAGTAATATAAATAAATACAATCTATATTATGACATGCTATGTGCATTATAATATATCTAATATACATAGATATGGATATAAACCAGAAATGGTAATGATAAATATAAACATAATAAGTACTAAAATTTTGATATGTGGCCTACAATCAAGGCTTTTTTGGTTTGAATTTGGTGGGTGGCAGAGTTCTGGGAGTTGCGCTTGGGGATCTTTTGGGGCATTTCTTTTAGAGGATTTTTGGGCGGGGATTTTTGGGCCCGTTCTTTTTTGCCTCCGTTCTCTGCCTGTGCCCGAGGCCGGGCTGTGAGCCTGGGGCAGTGCTGCCACCGTGTGGACAGAGAGCGGTACTGCAGCTCCCTCCGTGCTCGTCTCCACCGTGCGTTGAAGTCCCGGGATGTGATCTCAAGGTAGTGCTGCCACCGTGTGGACACAGAGCGGTACTGCAGCTCCCTCCGTGCCCGACCCCGTCGTGCGTGGAAGTCCCAGGCTGTGAGCTCAGGGCAGTGCTGCCACCCTGTGGACACAGCGCGGTACTGCAGCTCCCTCCGTGCTCGTCTCCACCGTGCGTTGAAGTCCCAGGCTGTTAACTCAGGGTAGTGCTGCCACCGTGTGGACACAGAGCGGTACTGCAGCTCCCTCCGTGCCCGTCCCCGTCGTGCGTGGAAGTCCCGGGCTGTGAGCTCGGGGACAGTGATGCTGCCCGACCTTCCAAAGAAGGCGGCAAAAAGGGCGGGAAAAGGACAAGGACCCCAGGTGCGTGTAGTCGGCTGCCTGTGCGCGATCCTGACCACGGCGCTGTGCCCACGGCGGTCACGGCTCTGGAGCTGCTCTGCTGCACAGAGCAGCGGTCCTCAGTGATCTCAAAGTCTCCTTGCTTGACCAAAACATGCTTTGGAAGTTCTTCAGTGCTGTTTCTCATAAATTAAGGCAAATTCCCAAGCATCCCTCAAGTCCTTTCCCACTGTGAATTAACACGCAAAGAAAAAGCCGTTCTCCATATTCCATATTCATTCTCCATTCACCATGTGGCGCTTCGTCACCCACCCACGGAAGGACAAATCCTTCCGTGATACGAGCTTTTGCAGCGCATGAAACTGAGCTACAAAGTCAGAGGACCAAACATGACTCCCCAAAGAATCAATGCAGAATAGTTAGATTCCTCCCAACTCTGCAGCCGGTGCTGATGCAGGCAGATGATCAGTAACAGTTTGCTGATTCAATATGCACTTTACCAAGATCTTACAACTATTTCTAGGAGATGAGCTCTTCTTTCTTCTGACAGTAAGATGTTATTCACAGATGAAAGAGTTCTGCAAAGGAAGAATAAACACGAAGGTCAGTGGAAACCTAAGTGTCACTGGAGTAGGTGCAGGGGCACACCGTGAGCTTACCAGCAAGAAAGATGAAGGGAATGACTCTCTGAGGCTCCGCTCAGCTTCTTTCTCTCTAATTTAAAGATAAACACAGCTGCCAAAAGACAGCTAAGGGTCCAAAAAATGAAGCCAAGGAGCAAGCTTTAGGGCACAGAGGTCACCATGAACATCATAGTACCAACAGGAGAGCACATATATCTATAGAGTGCTGAACTAGAAACCAGGAAGTGTCATTCAGAGGTATTTTTCTCCTAACACGATCGAGTCAGCAGACCCTAACAGGTCCCATTCTACCCCTTTACTGTAGTACCAGCAGTAACTTGATATGGAGGTGTGTTTCAGAGGAAGCAATAAAACAAAGTAGACGCTTTATTTTGTAATTCTCCAAACCTCATTGTTTGGTAACAAAAAACCCAAGAGAAACAAACCAAAAAAGACAAAAAGAAAACAAAAACCCCAAAGAAACAAACAAAAAACCCACCATGCACAACGAGAAAATATATCAATATTATTTTAATAAAAATTAAATTTTTACCCCTTAGAAAACCAGGCTAATTTAATTCTACTTAACTGATGTTCTGATGTGTTAACAAATTCACATACTTTAAAGTTAAAGGAATAGTATTTAAAATATCCCAGGAATAAGAAAGGGAGCATCAAACATACCAGAACATGTTTGTTTGACAACATCTCATCTGTGTCCTCCTTTCTTTTCCTGGAACACCTTAGGATTCCACAGATTCTCGGAGAGATCTGCTGGGATTGCAGAAGGGTTCGCTCTGTCAGAGAGCCAGGAGGGTTTACAACACAGCCATCGCCATTCCACGAGGGTGAGGAGGCAGTGTTGGACACGCTCTTTGCCATGGGATGGGACAACGGAGTCCAGAGAGTCTCTGGGGTCCCTTCCAAGCCAAACCACCCCCACGATCCCACGATCTGATCAGCTGGGAGAATTCTCCAAGAAAATCGTGGTCAGCTGTTTACAGCGTGAAATCAACACTAAACAAACCACACTGGGACACCCAAGAGCAGCTCTCACTAAAACTCCACTGGGAATTCTCCTTTGGGTTGAGCCTAAACCACCTCGGCCCCCAGGGATCGCAAAGAAAACCCCAAATGAACAAGTCCCTCCCCTAACAAGAAAAGCAGGACAAAGAGACAGGACAGCACTGATGCAAACAGCTCTGGGAACCCCTCCTGCAGGTTGCCACATTCCTGTCCACCCTCCCTGTAAGGCTGAAAGCCAGGCAAAAGTTCAGTCTAAAACTTACAGAACCATTGATTACAGCAGCCTCAAAATCACCATAAAGAGGAACAAAGAGATAACAGAGGGACAATGCCAAACAAGCCTCACAAACAGGGACTCACAGACACTCTCCCAACTCCATCTGCCGCTTCTCTCTCTGCCAGGGACCAAGAAGTCCTGCTTCAGTTCTTGTCCAACACCTGCCAGGGACCTCGAGAGAATAAAAAGGGCAATTAGTAACCCCATACACTAGGAAATTCTTGTGTGCCTTCAAACCTATCACCTGAGAACTCAAAAAGCCATTTACAATAGGAAATACTCCCAAGCCAGACAAAAAGGACCAAACACCGGACCCGGCACACAAAGTTCTGGGTGCAAAACCATCACACCTTATGACAAAGCCAAGACAAGGAGAAAAAACTCCTCCCGGCCAGAAAAGTTACACGTTCTTTGCCACACTGATAAAAGCCCCCAAACCATTCCACCAACCCAGAAGCAAACAAACCCCAGGCTGTCCTGAGGTTCATTTGATGGCAAAAACCCCCACACCCCACCTGAGCCGTGGGAAACCACGAGCAAAAGGGAAAACGGACACACAACACCCCAAAAACCACCTAAGTCAGCACCAAAAAAGGCCAAAAAGAAACCTAACCAAAGCAACGCTTGCCTCCCAACCCCACACGAGAAAAGCCCTCGGAATTCTGAGACAAACTCGGGCACGCCCAGAACAACTGCCCTGCAGCCGCACCACAGCTTCACCTGTCACCATTTACCGCATTATGCACACCTAAACACAGCCCCACATACCACACCACATAGAGGAGCAAAGAAACGCCTTCTTACCACACTAAAACAGCCCGGAGAAACCACACAGCCACGGAGACCACCCAAAGAGTGCCACACGAAGCCGGTGGAGCAGCGACCCCTTCCAGCAGCTTTGAATCCCCTTCCGGCTCGTGATTGGCAGCGCTGACAGGACAGCGGGCCACGGGAACCGCCCCGAGCCCGGCCCCAGACCCCCGGCCCCCTTTCTAATTCTTTTTAATTTGTAATAAGTGATGTTGGTGGTTTTATTTAATGAATAATTTCTGTTACTACCTTGGGTTAAACCATTTTTATGTCACGGATTCATTTCCTGGCGATGCGCGGCTCCGGACACCAGATGGCGCTGCAGGACCGCGGGAGAGGCGGGAGCCGGGGATGGCGCAGGGAGAGGGGACACGGGGGACAGGGGACACGGGAGAGGGGACACAGGGGAGAGGGGACACGGGGGACAGGGGACACGGGGGACAGGGAACACGGGAATGTCACAGGGAGGGGACACAGGGGAGAGGGGACACGGGACAGGGGACACGGGAGAGGGGACACAGGGGAGAGGGGACACGGGGGACAGGGGACACGGGGGACAGGGAACACGGGAATGTCACAGGGAGGGGACACAGGGGAGAGGGGACACGGGAGAGGGGACACGGGAGAGAGGACACGGGGGACAGGGGACACGGGGGACAGGGGACACGGGGGACAGGGGACACGGGAATGTCACAGGGAGGGGACACAGGGGAGAGGGGACACGGGAGAGGGGACACGGGAGAGGGGACACAGGGGAGAGGGGACACGGGGGACAGGGGACACGGGGGACAGGGAACACGGGAATGTCACAGGGAGGGGACACAGGGGAGAGGGGACACGGGAGAGGGGACACGGGAGAGAGGACACGGGGGACAGGGGACACGGGGGACAGGGGACACGGGGGACAGGGGACACGGGAATGTCACAGGGAGGGGACACAGGGGAGAGGGGACACGGGAGAGGGGACACGGGGGACAGGGGACACGGGAATGTCACAGGGAGGGGACACAGGGGACAGGGGACACGGGCAAGGGGTCACGGGAGAAGGGACACGGGAATGTCACAGGGAGGGGACACGGGCCAGGGGACACGGGGGTGTCACATAGGGAACACAGGACACACAGTGTCACACACAGGGGACACAGGGCACACAGGGGACACAGGACACACTGGGTGTCACACACAGGGGACACAGGACACACATGGTGTCACTGTGGGGACACAGGACACACTGGGTGTCACACAGAGGGGACACAGGACACACTGGGTGTCACACAGAGAGGACACGGGACACACAGAGTGTCACACACAGGGGACACAGGACACACTGGGTGTCACACAGAGGGAACACAGGACACACTGAGTGTCACACAGGGGACACAGGACACACATGGTGTCACACACAGGGGACACAGGACACACTGGGTGTCACACAGAGGGGACATAGGACACACATGGTGTCACACAGGGGACACAGGACACACTGGGTGTCACTGTGAGGGGACACGGGACACACTGGGTGTCACACAGGGGACATGGGACACACTGGGTGTCACACAGGGAACACGGGACACACTGAGTGTTACTGTGAGGGGACACGGGACACACTGGGTGTCACACACAGGGGACACAGGACACACTGGGTGTCACTGTGAGGGGACACAGGACACACTGGGTGTCACACAGGGGACATGGGACACACTGAGTGTCACACAGAGGGGACACAGGACACACTGAGTGTCACACAGGGGACACAGGACACACTGGGTGTCACTGTGAGGAGACACAGGACACACTGAGTGTCACACAGAGGGGACACAGGACACACTGAGTGTCACACAGGACACACTGGGTGTCACACAGAGAGGACACGGGACACACAGAGTGTCACACACAGGGGACACAGGACACACTGGGTGACACAGAGGGAACACAGGACACACTGGGTGTCACACACAGGGGACACAGGACACACTGGGTGTCACACAGGGGACACAGGAGACACTGAGTGTCACACACAGGGGACACAGGACACACTGGGTGTCACACAGGGGACACAGGACACACTGGGTGTCACACACAGGGGACACAGGACACACTGGGTGTCACACAGGGGACACAGGAGACACTGAGTGTCACACACAGGGGACACAGGACACACTGGGTGTCTCACTGAGGGGACACAGGACACACATGGTGTCACACAGGGGACACAGGACACACAGAGTGTCACACACAGGGGACACAGGACACACATGGTGTCACACAGGGGACAGAGGACACACTGGGTGTCACACAGGGGACACAGGACACACAGGGTGTCACTGTGAGGGGACACAGGACACACTGAGTGTCACACACAGTGGACACAGGACACACTGAGTGTCACACACAGGGGACACAGGACACACTGAGTGTCACACAGGACACACTGGGTGTCACTGTGAGGGGACACAGGACACACTGGGTGTCACACAGGGGACACGGGACACACTGAGTGTCACACAGGACACACTGGGTGTCTCACTGAGGGGACAAGGGACACACTGGGTGTCACTGTGAGGAGACACAGGACACACTGGTGTCACACACAGGGGACACGGGACACACTGAGTGTCACACAGGGGACACAGGACACTGGTGTCACTGTGAGGAGACACAGGACACACTGGGTGTCCCCCTGAGGACACACTGGGTGTCACACAGGGAACACAGGACACACTGGGTGTCTCACTGAGGGGACACAGGACACACTGAGTGTCACACACAGGACACACTGGGTGTCACTGAGGGGACACAGGACACACTGAGTGTCACACACAGGGGACACGGGACACACTGAGTGTCACACACAGGGGACACGGGACACACTGAGTGTCACTGAGGGGACAGGGGACACACTGGTGTCACTGTGAGGAGACACAGGACACACTGGGTGTCCCCCTGAGGACACACTGGGTGTCACACAGGGGACACAGGACACACTGGTGTCACTGTGAGGAGACACAGGACACACTGGGTGTCACTGAGGGGACACAGGACACACTGGGTGTCACACACAGGACACATTGGGTGTCACTGAGGGGACAAGGGACACACTGAGTGTCACACAGGGGACACAGGACACACTGGTGTCACTGTGAGGAGACACAGGACACACTGGGTGTCCCCCTGAGGACACACTGAGTGTCACACAGGGGACACAGGACACACTGGGTGTCACACAGGGGACACAGGACACACTGGTGTCCCCCTGAGGACACACAGGACACACCGGTGTCACGATCTGCTCGTACAAGCGGGGGTCGTGATGGTTCGTTTACTGATCTCAGAGCGCACAGCACAACACAGAGGGGATTTCAGCATTAAAACAAATGCACCTTTTATTGATTGACCATAGCAAATGCGATAGGGGGATTAAGAGTGAGAGATAGAGATAGAGAAAGAGGTAGAGGAAAGGGGGGATATAGCTACCAAACGTGGAGACGGAGTCCTCGTGGTCCGGTCGATGGGTCCGCCTGTCACGTCAGGGAGAGTCTCTCCAAATCCCCGGTTAACTCAGGGGTTTTATTATAGTCCTCAATCACAGGGGGAACAGGTAAATCTGTCAAAGTCACCGAGGGGGGAACAGGTAGTCCGTGTTCTTAGCAGTAAGCGAGAGCCATTGTCCTCTTGGTCCAACGATCACGCCTGCAGGCAAACATCTCGCTTCAGTTAAGTCAGTCCCCATCCCTGAATTAGGGTTGCAGGGGTCTCATGTCTCAGTCCTTGAGAGGGGCTTCATACAGGGGTCTCAATCTCAGTCCTTGGAAGGGGGCTTTGATCTCTGTCTGTCACGGTGGTTGCGAAGCAGATGAGGGATTTTCTGTGGGGGACCACCAAAGTTACCCCAGAAAGTTCCCTTGGCCAAGAGGTGGGGAAATTCATAGGCTATTGTCGTGAAGCAGGGAGCGTGAGGCAGGTGCAATCTTCAGGTACAGAACTGCCATTACACTGCTCAAAGCCCGTGTACCGTGGCATGGTGACACAGGAAAATGCACCCGCAGACGATTGGCAAGCATCCACCTCGAGCAGGCCAGAACTGCAGTGGGTCCTCGGGGTCCTTATGACGATCGTGAGGCAAAGGAGGGGACCTTCAGACAGACTCTTACACATGGGTGTCCCCCTGAGGACACACTGGGTGTCACCCCGGGCTGCGCTCCAGGCCCCGGGCCGTGTTCCCCAGACACCCGTGGGTGTTCCCGGTATTTTCCCCATCCCTGACTTACCTGGAACCCACGTTTGGGTTCATTCCAGCGAATCCCGCCCTCGGCAGGGAATGCCCAGAGCACCCAATGCTCCCCTCAAAGTTCCACTGAGAGGATTCCCTGAGGATTCCCTTCCCGTTTCCTTTCAGGATTATCACCTTTAATGGGCAGGACACATCCGTGAGGGTGGTTTGAAACCGGAACCCCGGGAAATGCCCCGAGCCCCATTCCCTGGGAACAGCCTTTCCCCCCCAGAGGAACCCCAGGACGCATTCCTTTATTGCTCTCCGCAGGGATCCCGTCGTCCCGCGCTGCTCTCCCGTCCCCCGTGGGGTGCAGGAGCTGAGCACCAGCCTGTGACAACGGTGGGATCCTGGCTCAGACTCCCAACGGCCTCTTCTCCTGCAAAAATGACACGGAAATCACCAAACGTGCGGAATTATCCCCACTCTTACCAACAATCCCCGGTGCTCCGGCCCGGATTTCCAGTTCCCATTCCTTCCGTGCTTCCCCCATGATGGGAAGAGCCCCAGGAACTCCTGGATCTCTCCTTGAGCTGGGAAAAGTGTCAGAGCGCCAGGGATGGATAAAACATCCCAAAGTCTCCGTCCCAGGGCTGAAATCCCCTGTGGTTTTCAATTTTTATTTATTATTTTTATTGATGTTTTATTAAGATCAAGACTGGCTCACCAAATAACTCACATGGAAAGGAAAGGAAAGGAAAGGAAAGGAAAGGAAAGGAAATGAAAGGAAAGGAAAGGAAAGGAAAGGAAAGGAAAGGAAAGGAAAGGAAAGGAAAGGAAAGGAAAGGCAAGGAAAGGAAAGGACAGGAAAGGAAAGGCAAGGAAAAAGGAAGAGGAAAAGGGAAAGGGAACGGGAAAGAGAAAGAGAAAGGAAAAGGAAAAAGAGAAAGGGAAAGGGAAAAGAAAAGGGAAAGGGAGTTTGAGGTGGTTTCCCTATTTATTACATTTTAATATCGATAGTAAAAAGGAAGACAAACATGGCATTTGGTGAAATTCCCCCATTTCTGACCCCACAATTTAAAGCTTTTACACTTCCCGAGCAGCTCCAGGGTAGCTAAAGATGTTTTTCTCCCTCAGCTCTGCTCAAAGCATGGAATGCCTCCACTGGCTCCTGGAAAACGCTGCGCCCTCCCAGGTGAACTTTCCCGGGAGAAACGGCTTTCACAGGAATTCATCCTCGCAGGGAATTCTGAGCTATCCAGATATCCAAACACTCCGCATTTCCCACCCACCCGCAGGTAAACGCCCGCCAACTCTTCAGCCCCCCCTCAATTATCCCTCGCAGATAAAATCCTGCAGAGGCACGAACGGACCCCCCCTTTTTCGGCCGGAATTTGGGGGATCTGAGGGCTCATCCCGCCGGCTGGCGGGGTGACAGCCGCTCCCGGGAGAGCTGCCCCCAGCAGCCGGGCTCCGGCCCGGGGCTGCCGTGTGCCGGCATTAATTAGTCTCTCGGCTAGTTTTCAGGCTCCGCGTCACGTTCGACAGCGGGACCCGCCGCCGGACCGCGGAGGAACGGGACGCGAACCCCGGCAGCGGCGGGGGGCACGGGGAGCCCGGCCAGCCGGCGAATGTCACAGCGGGCCCGCTGGCCTCCCCCGGAGCTGCGGGCACCTGCGGCTGAGCCACGGCAACGGCGGAACGCGGAGGGAACGCCAGCAGAATCGGCTGGGAGCTGCAGCTCCCTGCGAGGATCCGAGGGGAGACGTCCCGGTTTCCCCAGAGCGTCCCTGCAGGAACCGGCAGTGCCCCTCCCCGCCGGAGGCTCGGTTTGCCTCAGTTTCCCTGCCCACGGGAAATGCCAGCCTGCCCATCGCTAGGCAACGGCTCGGGCCGCCGCGCTCGGCGCCGCCCACCGCGCTCGGCGCGGCCCCGGTCCGTGCGTGTCCGCGATCTCCCCGTCCTGCGACACCCGGGCACCCCGCAGCTCCTCGGCCAGAAAAGTCGGGAAGGGATTTTTTTTTTTTTTTTTTTTTTTTTCCCCCCCTTTCTGTCACATCCCAACCGGGAGCTGCTCAAAAGAAACAAACGCTTTTTTAAATGGAGCATATTGCGGGCGCCCGAGAAGGAGAAGCCTCGCAATGCATCTGCCGCGGGACCAGAAGGCTCCGCCGAGGTGTGAAGTGGGAGGAGAAAAACTGCACCTGCAGCTCTTGTTCCTGTATCCTCCCGAACCAAGGGGTGTTTTTGCGGAGCCGCCTGCCCGCCCCCTCTGGCACCGGCAGGGCGCTCTCCCCACCGGAGCTCCAGCACCAGGGGTCCCGGGAAGGGTCCGCGGTGCTTTTTTGGGGCAGGACACGGCGGGACCTGAGGCTGAACCCAAACTGAGAGGAGTTCCCAGAGAAACAGAGGTGGGATGGGAGCTGCCCAGGTGCGGTGGGGCCAGGGAAGCGGCAGGGCCGTGTCCGGCGCCGTCCCCTCACCCAGGACTGACCCCCAGCTCCGCGGTCCCGTCCCTGACACCCTGCCGCTCGTTCCCCGTGCCCGGGAAAGGCGGCTCTGCCCTGCTGGGACCCCCGGCTGCGGGCAGCTGTGCCCCAGGTTCCGGCAGCATCTGCCGAGGTGGCCGGGAGACGCTTTAATGAGTTCCTCTGACCTTTGCAGCGCTGCAGCTGCAGCTGCTGCCGGCCCCGGAGGGACACGGAGCTCCCGCCTCCCCGAGCACTGAGGCAAAGGAGGAGCAGCTTCCCCAGGGCACCAGGCAGGTGCTCCCTGGCCTTCGGTGGCCAGCAGGAACGGCACGGGATGCAGTACATCCAGCTGCAGCTGGCTGGTGACTGGGATGAACTGGGATGCAATCCCTGCGTGTCCCACCGCGCTCTCCCGTGGGCGGTGCCGAACCGGCCTCCCGGGGCTTTGGGAAAGATGAAATGGCCACGGGCGGGATCCCGAGGGAATGCAGCTCCCTTCCCCGCTCCCAGCGGCACGGCCAGGTCTCCGCTGCCGGCAGAATTCCAGAGGAACAACCAGGGGAGGGCGTTAGGCCCGGTAAAGGAGGCTCAGCAGCAGCGAGCGGCCCCAGCTGCCGGAACATCCATCCATCGCGGTGGCTCCTGGAGAGCCATCGCAGCACCTGCAGCAGGCCCGGCTGCACCGAGCCCCGAACCGCGCCCGCGCTCCGCAGCAGCCAATGGCTTCGTGGGGAGCAGGTAATGACAATTCCCAAACCGGCGGCTTCCTAATGCCAGCTCATCCCGAGAAACGCGCCGCGTCCGCCTCCTTCGGAGCCAGCTCATTAGAGGCGGAGGCTTTGCGCTCCCAGCGCTCCTGGAAGATGTTGCGTTTTTCAAATTTGATTCCTAAACCAATTAGTTTTGCATCCTCTAAATGCCTCCTTTATCCTCGGCCGCATTATCCGGCAGCGCTGTCGCCGCTTTAATGGGAATCGTTAGCACTTGAGCTGGAGCGCAAAGCACAAACGGGGCTCTCATTCCCAGAGGGGGCCCGGCCCCGCATCCCACGGGATCTGCTCCAGGAGCGGCCCTGGATCCCTGGCTCGACACGGCTTGGAGCCGCCCACAGCAGGGAGTGCAGCGAAACAATCCTTAAATCCCTTCCCACCCAAACCTTCTGGGAGCGCAGGATCCCGTGAGAACAGCCCGACTCCTCATTAGCAGCAGACACTAATTTGCTGCCCTCGGGAGTGGTGACCAGGTCAGCGATAACTCGAGGTGTCTGTGGAGGGAGGACATGAATTCCTGAAAGCAGGACACACATGGCACCCCTTCCATCGGCCAGGAGTGGGGAAATCATTCCCAGAATTGTTTCTGTGGCCCTGGCTCCACTCAGCCTGATCGGATCCCTGCTAAACACCAAACTCCACCGGGGTTGCTGCTTCCCTGGCCTGTAGCCATGGCTCCCCGGTGGAAAAACCAACATCTAAGAATGTTCCAATAAATATCAGTTCACGATACACGGAATTTTATATACAATACCTATCACGTTACAGAGACGCCTTATTACCCCTGTATATACACCACCACTTGAATTCCCAACTATTTGGCATCTGGAACAAGTGCAGGCACTAAAAACCTTTTGGAAAATCTCCCCAGGCACAGGGAGCTGTGCATCCCAGGGGAGCTTGTGCCATACCCGATAAATCCGTATTTGAAAGGGCCACAGATTATTTCTGGGGGCTCAGAGGCTCCCAGACACCTCCTGCACTTTCCCACATCGGCTCCTGGGAGCGTTACGGAAGTACCTTTGGGAAAGCTGCCTTTACAAACATTTTACTTCTTTGCCGTTTCCCTCACTGACACAAAGACAAAAAGCCGGGAGCGGACGCGGCGCAGGGCCTCGATATCCCATCCTGATTATTCCCTGCAAGGTCCCAAGAGCCAGGGGTGAGGAGGAAATAAAACCCAGTGAAAGCACTGCAAGGGAACCGAGCCTGCGGAACCGAGGAACGGAGCCCGCGGATGTGGAGGCCGCTGCTGGCTCCCCGTTACCCGAGCAGCTGCTGCCGGTGGTCCCCTGCAGGTATCGCACGGGGATTAGTGCCGCTCGGCCTGCCCGTGCAGCATGAGGAGCGGATGTGCAATTACATCAGCCGTGCTTCAGCTGCCTGCGGCCCCGCGCGTTCGCTCCCTCCCCGCGTTCATTTTCCAGCCCGATGTCCCTGCTCCGGGTAGGAAGCCGCACACCTGGCAGCACCTTCCAGCTCTCTCACCGGGCGCCTCAATTTGCAGCCCCGGTGCTTTCCTTTTCCAGAGGAAAACTGCTGCTTTTCCAGCCCATCTGGGATCGTTTCCAGGAGACCCTGCAGTGTCCCTGCGATGGGGAGGGGTTTTGGAGGGGGGGTGCTTGCTGCACCTCGGGAGTCTCTGGTGAGTGAAAACCGTGCAGTTTCTGGTGGAAATCCTGGGAATGCAAACCTCTTGCCCCACGGAGTGAGTCACATCTCGGTCATCCCCCAAAATCCACAAAGATTCAGCGTGTTCCCAAACTCGCCCCCACATTTCCCACTCCGCATTCCCGACCGAGTCTCCTCGATTAAATCAGCTTTATTTCACAGCTCCATCCCAGGAAACCGGGGATTTGCCTCCATCAGAGTCGTAGTGCAAAAAGCAAACAAGTCTCAGACTTGGGAGTGGCTCCAAGGCCGTGTTAAATTTTTCTGGGGATGAAGTGCAGCTCTGCTTTGGGAATCCCCAGAGATCGAGAGACCCTTCACCACAGCAAGTGCACGGCCTTGCAGCCCATCCCCATCCCACGGAGCTGAAAGCAGGAACAGCCTGGATTTGGGGGTTTATAGCCCCCCAGTCCCCCAGCCTGGCAGCAGGAAGGAGCTACGGAGCCGGAGGGCAGCTCCCGGCTGAGCCCAAACCAACGCGGCTTAAGAGACTTAAAGGCCTCGGATCTCCCCTCCGGAGCGGGATTAGAGGGTGTTTGTGCTCCAGATTCACACCAGAAGGAGCCTTGTTATCCTCTTTTCTGAGACTCATCCCATGGGATGTGAGGCCTCTCCAGAGGTTCCCAGCGGGGGGAGTTGGGGCCGTGCCCGTGGGCCGAGGGTGGAGCGGGGAAATCGCTCCCTGCCCGTGGCTGGAAAACCTCTCCGTGACCTGGAGCTACTCTCGTGGGAGCCATTTGGGGCCACACACCAATCACCTCCCCATCATGCACATTCCCTGGGGCAGCCGCAACGTTTCAGAGCAGTTTCCAAACTGCCTGCGATAAAAGGGTGCTAACTTCACCCCTCAGGTATGGGATGCCATTAATTTTCCCAGTGATCTGGTAATTCCTATGGATAATGCACAAGGGGAATGATTAATTCCCGTTTTTTTTGGTGGAGGGAGAACAGAAAATCAGGAGGGTGAGGAAGGAAGGGAAGCTATAATGAGACGCATTCCCATGTAGTTACGTTTGAAGACTCCCAGAGTTCTTCCAGCCTCTGCAAAGCCACAGAACGTTTCAAAAGGACATTCAGCCGGGAATATTGCAGTTCATCTCCTCATTCCACCGTTCCCCAATGAAAAATTCCAACAGCAATAAAGCAGGGAACTCGCTGTGCCAGTGGCAGCCTTTGAACGGATGGCTTGGCGAGGGAGAGGAGGGAAGGAAGCACTCAAAGCTCTCATCAGATGCTCTGAAAATTATTTCAGCTGCTAAAAATGCTAAACAAATTTGGATTTCAAAGGCCATGTTCCAAACCCTTCCCCTTTGATAATTGCTTTTTTAGTTTTTTTTTAAGCCATCTGTCATATATTTCATTCCAGTCTCAGAGGGCCGACGTTCCCCTCCCCGGAGCGCCCGGGATGGGGGATGCGGCAGCTCCCGGTGGGGCTTTGGGACCCCTTCCAGGGCCCGAAGGGGCTCCGGGAGGGCCGGAGAGGGATTTCGGACACGGCACGGAGCGCCAGGACAAGGGGGAATGGTCTCCCTTCCACACAGGGCTGGGCGATACCTGGGACAGCTGCCAGACCGGGACACACTTTGTGGCTGCGAGCGTGCCGACCCCGGCAGGGATCGCTCAGAGCACCTTGCGACCGCCCCATCCCTGGAAGTGTTCCAGGACAGTTTGGAATTACCTGGGCTGCGGAAGGTGGCGCTGGGCGATCCCCGAGGCCTCCTCCGTGCCGAGCCGAGCTCCCTCCGCGCCCCCGGGGCGCCGCGGCTTCCCGCCAATTTCCTGAGGGGAAAGCGGGGCGGCAGCGCCCCCTTGCGGACCGCGTGTGGGCGGGAAACGCGCGCAGGGCCCGCCATGGCGGCGACAGCGACAGTGACAGCGACAGAGACAGAGGCAGCGACAGAGACAGTGACAGAGACAGAGAAAGTGACAGCGATAGAGATGGAGACAGCGACAGTGATAGGGACAGAGGCAGTGACAGAGACAGTGACAGCGATAGAGACAGCGACAGTGAAAGTGACAGAGACAGTGACAGTAGAGACAGTGACAGCGACAGTGAAAGTGACAGAGACAGTGACAGTGACAGAGGCAGTGACAGAGACAGAGGCAGTGATAGAGACAGAGGCAGTGATAGAGACAGTGATGGCATGGCAACGACAAACCCAGCCCAGCCATGGCGGTGACAAACCCAGCCATGGCACTGACAAACCCCGGCCATGGCAGTGACAAACCCGGCCATGGCAGTGACAAACCCAACTATGGCAGTGACAAACCCCAGCCATGGCAGTGACAAACCCCAGCTATGGCAGTGACAAACCCCAGCCATGGCAGTGACAAACCCCAGCTATGGCAGTGACAAACCCCGGCCATGGCAGTGACAAACCCCAGCCATGGCAGTGACAAACCCCAGCTATGGCAGTGACAAACCCCGGCCATGGCAGTGACAAACCCCGGCCATGGCAGTGACAAACCCCAGCCATGGCAGTGACAAACCCAGCCATGGCAGTGACAAACCCCAGCCATGGCAGTGACAAACCCAACTATGGCAGTGACAAACCCAGCCATGGCAGTGACAAACCCCAGCTATGGCAGTGACAAACCCAGCCACGGCAGTGACAAACCCCAGCCATGGCAGTGACAAACCCCAGCCATGGCAGTGACAAACCCAGCTATGGCAGTGACAAACCCAGCCATGGCAGTGACAAACCCAGCTATGGCAGTGACAAACCCAGCCATGGCAGTGACAAACCCAGCTATGGCAGTGACAAACCCAGCTATGGCAGTGACAAACCCCGGCCATGGCAGTGACAAACCCCAGCTATGGCAGTGACAAACCCCGGCCATGGCAGTGACAAACCCGGCCATGGCAGTGACAAACCCAGCTATGGCAGTGACAAACCCCAGCCATGGCAGTGACAAACCCCAGCTATGGCAGTGACAAACCCCGGCCATGGCAGTGACAAACCCGGCCATGGCAGTGACAAACCCAGCTATGGCAGTGACAAACCCAGCCATGGCAGTGACAAACCCAGCCATGGCAGTGACAAACCCCAGCTATGGCAGTGACAAACCCCAGCTATGGCAGTGACAAACCCCAGCCACGGCAGTGACAAACCCCAGCTATGGCAGTGACAAACCCGGCCATGGCAGTGACAAACGCAGTGTCCCAGGCTGTTCCAACCCAGCCTGTGTCACTGCCAGTGCCCCGGGCACCACAGCTGCTCCGGGCACCCAGTGCCAGGGCCTGCCCACCCTCCAGCCAGCAGTTCCATCCCCAGGCCCTGCCTGCAGTGGCCAGGTGACGGCCGGCAGCTCAGGGCTCGCCCGTTTCGTTCCCAGAACAACACTGGGGAGCTCGGAGACGTGCAGCAGACGTTGTGGGCACCAAGGCAGAACGGAGAAGGGGGCTGCGCTTAGGGATGGGCTGGCACGGAGGCTGCAGGAGGAGGCTCGGAGGGATCCGTGGAGGGATGGATGGAACCATGGATGGATGGATGTGCAGCCAGCCCCAGCTCCTGCTGACCCTGACAAGCATCTCCCTGGCAGCCCCAATACCAGAGCCACCCCTCCTGGAGCTGCAGACCACCCCGACAGCCCTCCAAGCCCGGCGGTTTCCAGGGGGTTTTATCCCAGCCTGGAATAGCAGCACGCCCGAGAGCAGCGGAGAATCCCGCTTGGAAACGAGCGGTTCCCCCTCAAGAGGAACGCAAAGCCTGAAGAACGGGGGGAAATCCAGGCGAGTTAAAAGTCCTGGAAACCGCTTCCCTCCTGCTGGAAGTTCGGGATTGTACAAGAGCCAAGACCCCAGACATCAAAGTCCCTTCCAAATTCCAACAAGATCAGCTCTCGGGCTGCTGGAGAAAACCCCGCGTGGGGCTCTTCCCAAGAGGAGAATCCCACGGGGAATTGGGGCGGCGGTCACGGAGCGAGCCTCGAAAGCCACACCAGCACCGCCACGGCTCCTTCCAGGTGGGATGGATGTCCTGGAGCAGCCGGGGCCCTCCCGTGGCTCCACACACTGCTAAAGCAGAGCCCGCATCCTGGAGGGTGAAATGGGCCGGGATGAATCCCTGCTTTGTTCTTTATTTCCCATGCTATCAAACAAGCAACTTAAAAGTGCAAAGCTTCGGGGCTAAAAATAGCTCAGCTGTTCAAGCTTGGTCTTGGGGAAAAAAAAAACAAAACCCAAAACCACTCTATTTCAATCAGCTCTTCTAACAGGCATCTGAAATTACAGTTTTTAAAAATAAACTTTGTGGTTTTGGTTTTTTTTATTTTTTTCCCCAGCCCTTCCCTGCCTGTGCTTCAACCTGCGCTCCCCTAGCAGTGGGAGCTAGCTTGTTTTCCAGAAGTGTTTTCCACTCATTTCAAACGCATTCGAAGGCCCAATTAAAGAAACGAGGCCGTGCTCGCAAATGCAAATAAGAACCCAGGCCGTATCCAAGGAAAATTCCCGTTTTCTCCCCTCAGCCTGGACAGCGCTGGGTGCAGGGACATTATCCACAAAGCCTGTAATCCAACCCAGCCCTTCCCGCAACGGTTTCACAGCACGCCGGGATTTTTATTTTTATTTTTATTTTTTTTCTAAGGGTATTTTCTATTTTCATCCCGTGCTCCCACGTAATACATAGCCCTGGCATTTCTTATCACTTCCGACCATGCCTTTCGCGATTTTTTTCACGTTTGTTCCAAATTTCAGGGCCGCGCATCCTTTTTGCCTCAGACCAAAGGCCTATCGCTCCTTCTCATCGTTTTAATTAAACGGGGGCCGAGCCGGGGCGAACGTTTGATTTGGACTCCAAAGGTGCATGCAAATCACCAGCTCCATTCGATCCGGGATGGAAAAGGCAGCTCCATCCTCCCCGGATACGGAACGAAGCTGCCTGCAGAATCCCCGCATTAAATGGAAGTTGTCTGGAAGCTCCGCGGATCCTTCCGGAATTCATCGACTCCCGACAAGCAAAGACTGAAACAGTCTCACCTCGGGCTGGAACGCCAACTCCAGCCCGGCAACATCTGCCGTTTATTTCCCGACCCAGGACAATTCCCGGCGTCTTGGGGGCGTCCACGGAAAGCTGAGCGCTGGGATCCTTCAATTTGGGCTGAGCCCCGCCAGGCGGCCGCGTTCCACCGAGGGACGTCGTCCCGCCCCGCCCGGTTTCCTTCTGGATCTTCTGTTTTTTCAGAGCGAGCGGATTGGAGTGATTTATCGGGAGCGTGTTTTCCCTGGAAATAAATTGGCGGGGCCGTAATTTGGATGTAATGTTCCCCAAAAGCCGTTCAGGCGAAATCTCTTTTTAACTGTGCCTAATTACGGATCCGCACCAAAAAGCGGGAGCAGCCGACGGAATGTTGATTGTTTCCCTCGCAAAGGGGGAAAAATCATAAATTCTTTCTAATGGGATCTTTAATAATAAAAAAGAACATAATCATTACTATCCGAAGACGGATGGCTTCCATGGGGCTTCCTCACCGGCGTTTTGTCTGACTCGGCCGCCATCGCGCTCGCAGCATTAATTATTGGAGACTAATTAGGCAAAATTGCGACGGGAACCCTAATGAAAACGAGTCTCCCAAACCCCCAACTCCTTTGGCTTCTCCCTCTCTTCCCGAGTTTCGTGGGAGCGTTGTTGGAGCTGGCTTGGCTGATGCTGGGAGTGAGAAATGCATTGATTCCTGTGCGATATCTGCGATTTTAGGTGTGCACAGAACCTCATCCCGTGCTGCTGGGACCCTGCTGCAGCCTCCCCTGCTCAGGATAAAAAGGGGAAAACACCAGGAATGGTGTTCTTTCTTTTACTGGGTATGAAATGCATTGATTCCTGTGCGATATCTGGGATTTTAGATGTGCACAGAACCTCATCCCACACTGCTGGGACCCTGCTGCAGCCTCCCCTGCTCAGTCACGGGGATAAAAATGGGAAAACACCAGGAATGGTGTTCTTTCTTTTACTGGGTATGAAATGCATTGATTCCTGTGCGATATCTGGGATTTTAGGTGTGCACAGAACCTCATCCCGTGCTGCTGGGTCCCTGCTGCAGCTTCCCCTGCTCAGTCACGGGGATAAAACTGGGAAAATACCAGGAATGGTGTTTTATTGGGTAAGAAATGCATTGATTCCTGTGTGATATCTGGGATTTTAGGTGTGCACAGAGCCTCATCCCACACTGCTGGGACCCTGCTGCAGCCTCCCCTGCTCAGGATAAAAATGGGAAAACACCAGGAATGGTGTTCTTTCTTTTACTGGGTATGAAATGCATTGATTCCTGTGCGATATCTGGGATTTTAGGTGTGCACAGAACCTCATCCCGTGCTGCTGGGACCCTGCTGCAGCCTCCCCTGCTCAGTCACGGGGATAAAAATGGGAAAACACCAGGAATGGTGTTTTACTGGGTATGAAATGCATTGATTCCTGTGCGACATCTGCGATTTTAGGTGTGCACAGAACCTCATCCCGTGCTGCTGGGTCCCTGCTGCAGCTTCCCCTGCTCAGGATAAAAATGGGAAAACACCAGGAATGGTGTTCTTTCTTTTACTGGGTATGAAATGCATTGATTCCTGTGCGATATCTGGGATTTTAGGTGTGCACAGAACCTCATCCCGTGCTGCTGGGACCCTGCTGCAGCCTCCCCTGCTCAGTCACGGGGATAAAAATGGGAAAACACCAGGAATGGTGTTCTTTCTTTTACTGGGTATGAAATGCATTGATTCCTGTGCGATATCTGGGATTTTAGGTGTGCACAGAACCTCATCCCACACTGCTGGGACCCTGCTGCAACTTCCCCTGCTCAGTCACGGGGATAAAAATGGGAAAACACCAGGAATGGTGTTCTTTCTTTTACTGGGTATGAAATGCATTGATTCCTGTGCGATATCTGGGATTTTAGGTGTGCACAGAACCTCATCCCACACTGCTGGGACCCTGCTGCAACTTCCCCTGCTCAGTCACGGGGATAAAAATGGGAAAACACCAGGAATGGTGTTTTACTGGGTATGAAATGCATTGATTCCTGTGCGATATCTGGGATTTTAGGTGTGCACAGAACCTCATCCCGTGCTGCTGGGTCCCTGCTGCAGCCTCCCCTGCTCAGGATAAAAATGGGAAAACACCAGGAATGGTGTTCTTTCTTTTACTGGCTAAGAAATGCACTGATTCCTGTGTGACTTTAGGAAATTCCTGTGGGATTTTAGGTGTGCGCAGCACCCAGCGCCTCCCCCTCTCCCTCTTCCCGGACGGAATGAGGCCGGTGCTCCGCAGCTGAGCCCTTCCCTGCACGTGTGTCCCACATGACATTCCTGCTGCTGCCCTCAGACACAACCCAGATTGCTTTCCTTGGAAGCGGGCCCTCGGATGGTGTCTTTCGAAATAAAAAAGAATCCTTCCCAGCAAAACTCGCTATTTTTTTTTTTTTCCTGCCTAACCCCTTTTTTTTTTTCCTGGCTCCGCCCCAACGCCCACGGTGAGGCCGGAGCATCCTTGGCATCTCCTGGGATTTCCCCGCTGCCCTCACCGCGTCCCCGCGGAATGAATTAAAAGGAAAGAAAAAAGGGGAAGGAGAAGGAGAAGGCCTTCTCTGCCTGCTGCTGGGAGCTGCTTTCCCCTTTCCATCGGGGGCGTTAGGGAGGAAGAGCCGGAGTTTCCCAGTCACCGGAGCCTCCCCTTCCCTCTCGGAGAGCTCCCGGCGCCGTCCCGGCCGCTTTTCCCCTCATTACCTAAGCAGATTAAGCGCTTTGGCTTCGCCGAGTCCACTCTCTCCTCGGCGGGTATTTAGAGGGTGTAATTCCCGATTAAGTTTCGCCGCAGCTTCCCGGAGAGCGGAGCCGCCTCCGCGAGCGAGATGGGGTTGCCAGATATCCCCCGTCAGATGCGCGGCACGGCTCCGGCGTGAACTTAATGGGATTTGCGGGAATAATCGGCCCCCGGAGCCGCTCCCATCGCACCCGTTACGCGTCTCTAAAATAATCATAAGGAATAAAAGGGATACAAGGAAAGCGCTGGGAGGGTGGGGGGAGATCAAATCGCTGCCCGTGGAGGGGTAGACCCTGAGCAGCAGCTGGGATGCGCTGGGATCTCGGGCACCAGGAACAAATCCAGGGGTTTTCCCGCGGCGCACCTTCATCTTACAAACCCCCTGCGTGTTAAAATTTCCTATCGCCACGGCCCCGAAGTTCCCGAAGTGCGGGTAGGATGAAAATCTAGGCAAGGAGGGGCAGAGCCCGCAGCCAGCGGGTAATTCCCGTTCTCGGATCTGCTCTTTGTGCCTTCAGCTCTGCAGGTGCTGGGGAGGAAATCCCTTCCCCTCTGCCTGGCAAAACCACCTATTCCCAAGCTTTTAACCCCGGCAGGAAAACTCCTGGAGGAGGAAAAAAAGAAACCTGGCAGCGGCGGGATTTCCAGCCCGCCCCCAGGAAGTGAAAGGGAGCGGAGTCGGACCCGACTCCTTGGAGAAGGAACAGCTTTTGGGGGAGAAGGGAGCGGGGCTGAGGAGCGGACCCCGGGGCGCTCTGTGGGTGCCCTTACACACCCCTTAGGTGCGGGTGCTACTCAGGGTGAGCGCGCAGCAGAGCACCGGCCGCGCTTAAGGGGATTGATTTTCCCAGCGCCTCGCTCGGGAGCATGGCTTTGCCCTCCTGAGCCCCGAGCTCGGGATAACAAAGCCCGGAGCGATGCCCGGGGCATCGCCGCGGCTGTGGCAGCAGAGAAATGAGGATTCCTAACGTTTAAGAAGCCGGCAGCTCCGTGGGAGCCAGCGGGAAGGAAAAAAAGAGATCCCAAACTTTGGGGTGCTGGCTGCGGAGCGGCTCGGGGCGATGCCGGGGACGGCAGGGAACGCCGAGGGGACACCGGGGAAGGATGCCAAAGGACACCGGCCCCGGTTTCGGCGCCGCACCCAGGGCTTTGGGCTGAGGCGAGCCGGGCGCCAGGTGGGCGCTGCCGAGCGCCCATGGGCGCGGCGCTGGGAGCCGAGCCGCTGCAGACGCAGCCAGATTGGCCGGCAGATGGTACATCCCACTCTCGGAGAAATATTTGAAAGGGCAACAAAATACAGCAGAAGCCATTTGACAGCCCACATGGCTGGGAAGGAATTAGCCAAGCCGGCTCCGCTGGAAGCACAGCCAGCGCTGGGCCGGGCTCGGGGGAGCCGCCCAAAGGTTCCCCGGCTCCCCGAGGTGCTGGGCTCCGCTGGGAAAAGGGAGAAAGCCCGGGAGAGCCGCTCCTGAACGCCGCCGGCCACATCCGGACCGCAGGAGCCCTGTGAAATCCCTGGATTCGCCTTCTCCAGGCTCTGCTGGAAGAGGGGAGAACCAAACCCAGGCGCTCCTCACGCGAGGAGAAGAGATTTCCCAACACGGAACTTCCCACCCCAGACGAGGCCCTGGCACAGGGTGACCCCCAAGAGCCGTCCTAAGGCATTCCAAGATCCCACAAAAGGTGGTGCCTGGCACCTCCCCTGGCAGAGCAGGAGCAATATCCCCCCGTGTGCCTTTTTCCCTCTCGGCTGCCCACGAGTGCAAGCCGGCAACTGCTGACTGGAACGTTTCTATTGTGGAGTTTATGCTAAATATGCATATCTTAATTGCATTAGTCAAAATAATTAGCTAATATATTTTTGCATAATGACGAGGTAAGCAAATATCACCAGAGCTCAGCGCTTCGTGCCTGAGTAAATTTGGGAAATTAATAGACTCCCAATTTCCTAATTATCCGGCTTTTATTCCAAACTCAAACAATGAAAATGCCTCCTGCGTTTTTTGTCATTTAGTTTGGGCCTTGGAAAAAAATTTAAAGCACCTGTTTTGTTTTTTTTTTTTTCCCCATTTCTTCTCCCTCACTTTACCAAGGAAATGGATCCTTCCTCCCCTCCCCTGTTTTGGGCATGCAAAGCTGACGATCGCCGAGTCCTGAGCTCCCTGATTTCCAGGGACACTGGGGAACACCCCGACCGTTTCAGAAACAGGATTTCCGAGCACGGAAACTCCTTCCCGGGGGAAGTTCAGGAAAGAATTCCCTGCTGGAAAAGAGTGAGGAAGCCTTGGCAGAGGCAGGATGGAGCCTCCATCCCCGGTGGGATTTAAAGCCCTGGGGACGTGGGATGCTTTTCCAACCCGGAGCAGGAACCCCTGGCTGGGGGGGGGTGGGGGTGGGACCCAGCTGGATTTTCCAGGCTTTTCTGCAGCAATCCGGGGCCTCTCTCCTCCTTTTCTGCTGCAAACGCTCCTCAGGCCCGTGTTTGGGATATCGCTGTCGGGAACCGTCTCGGGGAACTTGTGCAATATGAATGAACCAGCTGGTTGTAGGGGAAGTGTGAAGCTCTCCTTTCCCTCCGCGGGGCTGGGGGATGGGAATCCGCCGCACGGAGAACGCGGCGATTCCGCGGCTCCGGCCCGTCCCGGCGATTTTTTTGTTGTTGTTGTTGTTGTTGCTGCAGTCGCAGGAAATCTGCCGGCGCTCGGCAGCTGTTCCTCAGCCCCGTGGCGCTTTTCCATCTCGGGAGCTCTGCTGGGAATCGCGCCGGGCCCCCGCCCCGAGCCGGCCCAGCCTCCCCGGGCGTCAACTCGGCCGTGCCGTGGCGTCGGGTTCCTTTCCCCGGCTGGGAGAGCTGCAATTCCCGGTGCAGAGAGAAAATCCCAGCTGAGGGTGCTGTGCAGGCCCTGCCCTCCGCTCCTTTGGCCGTGACATCTGCAGCCTCTGACCCCGAAATCCCAGTCCTGAGCACTTCCCTCCACTGGAAGCAGCACAACCCCGGTGATTTCTTTATCCAAGCTGGTTACCACTGATTTAGTAAATAAGGATGTGATTCGAGCTGCTTTTTTTAATGCAGGTCACCTCGAGTCCATTATTTTCATGGATGCACAGACATCCTTATTTCCAAGGAGGAAAATAGCTCCTCACACACACACACACACACACACACACACGAGTTCTCAGGCCCAGCTGGGATCCCTCAGCTAAAAACGACAGCGACAAACCCCAAAAAAGCTCCCCCAAGCCCTCCAATCCCGGGAAAGACAGCAATTCCCGCTGCAATCTGTTCTCTCCGTGCTGCCTGCTTCATTATTAACCACCGCCGCTCCTGGCTGCTCGTGCAGCTCCCTGAAGGAAAGGCTGGGAGTGGAAGCTGTGTGTAAACCGGTTTTTTTGTGAGGGAACAGGGGCAGGGCTCCCTCTCTGCCCACGGGTGTTCGGGACAGCCATCAGAAACGTACCAACTCCGTCCTGGTTAAATCCCATTTCTCACCTGGTGTGGCAAGGAAAACGAACTCGCCCAGCCCGCAGATACATTTAACATTCAATAAGGACACACGCCGAAATGTTCTTTTATTTCGGGAGTCACAGCCCCATTGGGCAGCGCCGCCCCGGACGGGGGACGAGGAGGTGAGAAGTTATCCCAGCGACGCTATAAATCTGAGCAAACCTTACCCGGCTCCGTGATCCCTAAGGCGTTCCCAGGGAATTCCCGGAAGCAGCAGGTGCCGGCGCCGGCGTTCACCCCCGGAGCCCGGCACGGGCACGGCGGGGAGGAGCGGCGGGGCGCCCGCTCCGAGGGGAGACGCGCCGCCGCCAAAGGTGACGGCAGGGCCCGAGGATCCCGGCTCATTTTCTGCCTAGGTGACTCTGCCAGACACGTCTCGTGCTCCAGTTAGCATTCCTCCTCCCCTGCCGCCGCGGCATGTGCGGGCGCAGATGGCACCATTCATCTTTCATTCCCTTTCCCGTGGCAGGTAGCGAGGGACGAGGGGCAGGACCGTTCCCTCCCAGGCCCTCTGTTCATTCACCCCCTGCCCCGGACCCATCCCAGCCGGGAAAAGTCGGTTTAGCTCGGTGCCACCTTTTGTCCAGGCTGAGCCCTTTTCCCTCGGGAATTCCCCAGCTCCCTCCCCTTCTCCTCAGCCCAGCAGGGCTGGGATGGCTCCAGCCCCTGAACTTTCCCGGGAAGGAGGTAATTCCCCTACAAATGGGGCCCTGCCTGATAAGTCCCGGCTTAATTAAAGCGGCAGCCCTGCCTTGTCCAGCTAAGGAGGCGAAGAGGTTTAAAATATTACACTCGATTATACTTATAAATCTCGCCCAGGTAATGAACACATTCTTTGGATTGCGGAAGAGCCGGACACTTATCTCCCTCCTAAAGATAAAGCGCCACATCCGTATAATGCATGGCTAAGCCTCCCTCTTCCCCGGCCGCAGCGCCCGGAATCCCATTTTCTATTAAATAATAATCATCGTAATTAATAGACTGCTTATTTTATCTCCCTAATCTGGTTACGGCCATTTATCAAAGGCATGTAAATGAGGGCGGCAGAAAGCCGTTCATTATGATTTTCCAAAGGGCCCGTGTCTCTCGCTGGAGCATGGAAAATGTAATTCTCTTGAACTTAATAAGATACTTGACTTGGTGTGGCATTCCCGGGAAGCGAATCCAGGCGAGGCCCGGCTGGTGGTTTTTTTGGGGTTTTTTTTTTTGCTGTCACGCTCAATTTGTGCCACGGCGATCACTGCGCTGCAATCCCAGTTTCTGGGATTCCCCGGGGAGTGCTGCGGGACATTTCCTGGGAATGACCCTCCCAAAGGGTTGTGTTCCATCAGCTCGTTCCACAGCCATCTCTTTTGGGAATCGCTGAGGGCTTTTCCTCAGCGGGAATTCCCCGGAGCACCAAATAACCCGGGTGGATTTTCCCCTTCTGCCTGGGGTCTGTGCCACGACATCCGACACCGAAAGCCTCTTCGCTCCTCCACCGGATGCAACAGACAAAAATCAGAATTTGCTTTGGCTGCACTCACCCTTTGCAGAGCACCTCGTGGAGGCCGGAAAGAGCAGGAACAGCCCGGCTCCTAAAAAGAAAGAACAAAAAAAATCCTAAGTCCAGCTAGCACAGACGCTAAAATATTGCTTCCATTAAGTCGGGCTGAGGGCAGAGAATTACGCTCCTTTCAGCCTCCTGAGATTACAGGAGAAGTTCAAGTTCCTGGCCGAGATAAATAAGATTCCCTTCAAGCAGTTTAACAGCTGCACCGGAAAAAAAACAAAAAAAACAAAAAAAACTGAGAGGAAAAAAAAAACCCCAACCAAACCACCAAACCCAGGGAAGAGTGAAGCCATCCATTTTGTGCAATCAGCGGCAGGTGCGAGTCAAGGGCACGGCCTTTAGCAGGACCCAGAGCTTGGCCGCGGCTCGGCCCATTAATCACCCGGCAAAACGCACTCGACAGCTTGGAGAAGCGCGATGGAGCCGCTCGTCCGGCCTCGGAAGCGCCGGGGGCTCGGCGAGAAGCTGTCGGGCTTCGGGCGCCGGCGGGGGTTTGCGGCGTTCCCGAGCCGGTTTGGGCACGCGGGGCTCGCTGGGGAAGGATTCCCTCGGAGCTGGGAGCAATCTGCGCCCGCTTTCCCTAAGGAGCCACGGGATTCCCCAGTTTGGTTTATCTCAGGCAAAGCTGGGCAGCGTGGATTCCCAAAAGGGGGTGCCCTGCTGATCTCTGAGACCGAATCAAAGGCGGATCCCAGGGGGGGGAAAAGGGGAAGCAGACCGTGGTGTGTGGGAGGGAGTGCTCGCTGTCGTGCTGCGGGTAGAACCGGGGTGAAATCCTCCATGGGAACCGAGCGTGGTGGGATGTGAGGTGTCCCGGTGCTCCCACAGCCCCAAATCCCAGTTTATGTGCTGGGAAACCCCAAAGGAAGGGGAGGGAGGTGCTCCGTGCTCAGAGCAGCGTTACCCCACACTCCCTCTCCTCCGGAGCGGAGCGGCTCCGTGGGGACGGGCGCGTGGCCCTGCTGCTATTCTTAGGCCCGTTAATAAAAAGGATCGCTCATGGTTAGAGCGGCTTAGCGGGCACAAATCACAGCCCAGGCGAACCTTCGGGGGAAGCGAGGCGATCCATCCCACTAATCCCCTAAATCCCGGCTCCGGCAAGGCCGAGACCTCGGGGTCGCGCTCCGGGATTGTTTTTTTGGGACGTCGCGTTTCCTATCCGTGCTCCTACTGACCTCCCGAACCCGCAGCACCACCCAAAGCCGAGCTTAACTCCAGCTTTCCTAAATAAGGCCGGGAAGGGAAAGCTGGATTTTGATTGATTTTCTGTTTTTCCCTCCAAGTAGCAAACGGAAGACGCAAACTGCTTTGTCCTGGAAGCAGAGGACAAACAGCCCAGGGGGGCACGGGCAGGCAGGATGGGCAGGAGCTGGGAGCACACCGGGCTCAGCCCGGGATGGAATCCGGGACGGAACCAGCGCAGGGAGATCTCAGAACCCCCAGGAGCAGCAGAGGCCAGCTCCTGATTTATCCTGCGCTCTCCATCTTTTCCCACCAGGAAAAGGCCGATAGGGACAGGAGGAAGGAAAGTCCTTGGAATATTCTGAGGATGTCAGGCCCTGGGAGAGCTGAGGATATTGACTTTGGCACCCAGGCCCATCGGTGATTAAATGACTCCAGGTTCCCTTTCTGCCTGGACCTCGGGAACACGAAGGGAATTTCTGGGAAACCCTTTCCTACTGCACCCCACGGCCGTGCCAGCCCCTCCCCACCGCCTCCCAGTCAGGATTAAATTAGGATTACATTTCTCGGCCTCTAAAAAAAGCCCGGGCAAGGATGAAAGGTGGGATTAACAGCCTGGGGAAATCTGTCGGTTGCTCCAAGATCCTGCCCGGGTGATGTGGAGATTTTGGGAAATTAGGAGTTTGAAGCGCTCAGCTGGGTTTACAGCTAAACCCCCTAATCCCTCGGATTCCCAAGTCCACGCCGCAGGATTCCCTTTATTCCCGGAGCTGCGTGTTTTTTAAGGGAAGTAAAGTCAAGAGTTGAGGGTGGGGATTGAATTTAAGGAGAATTCCCCAGCCTGTTCAAAGCGCTCTGTGATTCCATGATGAGATTTTCTCCACCGGGCCAAGAAGGGAATTACAAAACCGCGGGGATTTAGAACGGGTCACTGACATTAGGCCAGCGTAAAACAGTTCCACTTGGAATGAAAGTGACACTAATCGGGATTTCCTGAGAGTGAAACCGAATTAAAGCCGTGCCGATGCGGAATGAGGACGTGCCCTAGGAAACGCCACGGATCGGGATATTGCTGCTCAATAACCCACGTTCCCTAAATCTGGCTGCTAGATCTGGATTGGGGTGGTCGCTCTTTTTATGAATGTTATTGATTTTGACTGGCACGGGGATGGGGATGGATGGGGATGGATGTTCCAGATCTGGGGCCCTGTTCCAGGTCAGCGCTGGACGCTGCCAGGCAAATGAGGAATTCCAGATGTGCAGGAGCTCCTTGGCACCTGCTGTGAGGGATTCTTGGGGCAGGACACCTCCGATTTCCTGATTTCACGGACTGAAACCTGGATTTCATTCAACAGCTAAAAGAAAATTCCCTGCTTGATGCAGAATCACCAAAAGGAACCTTACAGTTTGTAATTATGCTTTTCCCTCGACGTTCCCTTCACAGGTTCAAGTTACATTTTTGTTGAGGACCGAATTTTACTTTATTTTTCGCCCCCCCCCTCAGAAAAAACTTTAACCAGCTGCCGACTCCGGGAGTTTCAATTCTCTCTTCGCCGCCGTTTAATAATCCCATCGCGGAATAACGCATTAAGGAGGAAGAGAAGCCAACCCACTCCGTGTGGCTTTGCTCTGCCTGGAGGACTGGCACTCGAACCCTCCAGATGAAAGGTTCCCACTTTTACCCCCGCCACTGCCCCCGAAACTCGAGGGCTTGGAGGGGGATAATTGGCTCTTCAGAGGAGCAGGGCTGAACAATGTCCTCGCTGCCTCTCCAGCTCTCTCCCGCATCTGTCCCCGCCTCGCCCGCTTTGTAGGAATAAATTAAATAATGGGACCTCCGGGATTAGATCACCGAAACGTTCTCCCCTTACGCTTGGCTCCGAATGAATTCCCGGATGGCTTTGCTGGCTGAGGGGAAGGAGCAGATCCCGGGCTGCGTGGACAGGGAACGGGAGGGCGGCTTCTCCCCTGCTTTTGCCCGGATTAATTGTTGTCCGGATTAATTGTCGTCTGTGTAAAGTGAGGAGAGGGCCGCACTTCCCAAGTTCTGAATTCCCAGAGCAGGGCGGAGACACAGGTTGATTTTTTTCCTGCCGTTGGTTTTCCTTCCAGCGCTGAGGATGCTCCGGGCTGGGTTTTTACCCCGGCCACCCTCCCCAAACCCCGCTCAGGGCACTTCTGACCTACTTAAACCCCAGTTTAGGACTGGAACGCCCTGAGGACAGAGGCGAGCTCCAGCTGGGGCTGGTACAGAGACTTGGGAGCTCCTTTTCTCAGTGCGCTGGCTCCACCCATCCTTGGGATTTTTTTCGCGGGACCCTTCTGGAGCCGAGCAGCGAGCGAGGCCCCAAAGACAGGGGAGCTGTGACCCCGAGAGGCCCAGCGTTCTGTGTGTGCGTGCATCTGCTTTTGTTTTGGGGCTGCACGCCAAGCGGAGCCGCTCTCGCTGGCCGCGGCTCTCCAAACAGGAAGCGGGGCTAATGCGAAAAGGATGGGACGGAAAAGAGGCTGGGTGCCAGCGAGGGATCCTAATGGCTCCCAAATGTCGCGGAGCCGAGCTTTTGCTACCTGGCTGTGGACATCAAAGGGTTCTGCTGGGCCCGGGACCACCCGTGTCCGGCCTGGGCTGGGGGGAAGCCGGGTGCACGACACGAAGGGGTCGATCCCTCGCGGGGGATCCGGAATTGCCGGATTTTCCCGGCAGTGGGACCGGCCCGGAGGTGCCTCCCGGGATTTGAGGCGGTTCTGGGATCCAGCACCCACCGCAGCACGCAGAGATCACGGCTGGACCCGCGGTCTGCCAGAGCCGTGCCTTTCAATGCTCCTCCAAACCAACACGAGGAATCGGGGGTGGTTTTTTTTAATTTTTTTTTCTATTTTTTTTCTTTTTTTCCTATTTTTTTCTATTCCCGGCTCGAACCCCAGCTTCCAAGAGGTCGAAATCCGCATTCCCTCTGCTCCAGTGCTTCTCTGACATCCCTTGACTTCTCCCCAGCGCTCTGACGGCGTGTGGAAGTCGTTCTCGTTTTTACCCTCCCTGCCCGTACGAGAAAGGGAGCGCGGCCCGCTCGCTGCGAGCCCCTCAGCATCTGCTGATTTGTCAGTTCGATTTAGCCGAGGAGCCTTCACCGTGCCTGCAGAGGCAGCACGAAACCCCTGCTCCTCCTCCAGCAGCGGCACGGATTCGGCTGAGGTGTCCCAGGAATCCTGGGGAGCCGGGGCTGGAGGGGGGGGGGGTGGAATCCAAACCTCCACCTTTTCCAGGAGGAAATTCCTGGCAATTCCCCGGGGGGCAGAGCCCGGCTGTCCCCTCGTGTCAGGGAGTCGTGGGGAGCACTGAGGTCCCCCCCGAGCCTCTTTTCGCAGCCCCTCCGCGTCCTCCCCCGCGCTAAGGAACGCGGGGCTGTCCCCAGGATGTGAGGTTTGGCGCTGCTGCCGCACGGGGGTGACACAATCCAGGTGCCATCGGCCTGCCTTGGATGCTTTTCCCGTCCTTCCAGCCTCTCCCGCGTCACGGCTCTGCCTCCCTCTAGGAGCGCTTTGCTTTCCGCAGCCGCTCGTGGCTCCCATCCCGGCTGGCGTTCTCCATCTCCCGATGGTGTCTGGGAAAACAGAGCTGAGGGATGGGCTGGAAGCTGCCAGCTGCTGGACCCGCTCGGTTTGGAGAGCTTCTCCTTGGACGCTTCCGAGCGGCGGGAATGCAAAGCGGCTTTTCCCGCAGCAAATATTTACCCCGAGCATCTTCTGGAAAAGGGCGATAATTCAGGCCCGGGATGAGCTCCCACAGATCCTTGTGCTGCTGTCCCAGCCCTTTGCCCGCGAGCTAAAAACCTTCCAGGAGCCGTGTGCGAGTGACACGAAACCAGAGCTCAGACCTCAAAAGCGCTCGTGGAGCTTTTACCCCGGAGGAGGAGATGTAAAACACGCAGGGAATTTTATTTCCCTTCGCGTCGGCGCTTTTTAAAGCTTAAAAAAAAAGAAAAAAGAAAAAAGAAAAAGAAAAAGGGAGCTGGCCTTTAAGCCTTCAATTAATTGAACAAAGATTTCAAAATTGTTCAATTGGTTTCATTAGGAAGTGTATAATAGAATAATAAAGTAAAACAAATGATATAAAGCAGACCCACTAATTAGCTCTACATGATTGATACAGCTTTGGACGAGGCATTTGATCTCAAACAAAATGCAGTTCCTTGTTAAGAGGATTTTTAATTGATGTGCAGAGAGGTATTAGATGATGTTGGAAAATAATTACTCCAAAGCTACTCATGCATTTGGCTGAACATAACAAATGAAGTTTGGGCTCCGGATCTGGCGGAGTGGACACGTGCTAATTAATAACGAGAGGAACAAGCATCTTCCAGGGGCTTTAACCCAGTGTTTACCAGGAGATTGCCTCGCAATTATGCTCCATAATGAGCCTGTCATCCGAGCGAAATCCACATTACTCAGCCGTCGGCGGGGAGCGGCGCAGCCCGCCTCGGGTTCCGCTCCTCCCGGGGCCAGAAACCAGCCTGGGAACGTCGGCAATGCCGCGGGGACACGCTCCGGGGTGGAGATGTTCCCACTCATTCCCGAATCTGTCCCCGCTGATATGTGGAGTTCGAGTTTTGGTGTGTTTCGGGTTCTGCGCCGCCCAGGGGCGCAGCTCTGACAGCCAGGGTCGCTCAGCTCTCTGCACACCAAATCCTGGTCCTGCTGCACACCGAGGACAACTTTCAGCACAAAACCACAAACTGTGGTGGGGTGAAGAGAGATGGGACCCCACAACCTGCAGCTCTAATGGGACAATTAAACCCCAATGTGCAAATGGACCAAAACTCATAAAAGTGTGAGGAAACAAGGATGGGACCCCACAACCTGCAGCTCTAATGGGACAATTAAACCCCAATGTGCAAATGGACCAGAACTCATAAAAGTGTGAGGAAACAAGGATGGGACCCCACAACCTGCAGCTCTAATGGGACAATTAAACCCCAATGTGTAAATGGACCAAAACTTATAAAAGTGTGAGGAAACAAGGATGGGACCCCACAACCTGCAGCTCTAATGGGACAATTAAACCCCAATGTGCAAATGGACCAGAACTTATAAAAGTGTGAGGAAACAAGGATGGGACCCCACAACCTGCAGCTCTAATGGGACAATTAAACCCCAATGTGCAAATGGACCAAAACTTATAAAATTGTGAGACCTCGTGACCGTGTGACCATTTTGTGCCCGCTTTGTGCCCGCCCTGGGTGCAGCCCTGATCCTTGTGCTGCCCGAGGTGTGTCCTAAAAGCCTTTTAATAAATACCTGCTTTACTCTCCAGCTGCAGGAACAGCTTTCATCCCGAGAAACTCGGGGCTGAACCCCCTGACTCCTGCCAGCCCTTGGAAACCAGAGCAACCCTTCCAGCTTCGCTGCTCCACAGGCCAAAGCCCGTTCGGATTCAAAGGGATTGAGGAGCCAACCACACCGGCCTCAACCCCAAAAACCCCTTCGGGATCCCGGGACGGAGAAGAGGCCGGATTTGCACCCAGGGAACGGCAGGAGGGACGATGTGAGGGCAAACATCCCCGACTCCCAAAGTCTCACTTCTCCTCCTTCGGAGCGACGCCCGCGACGCTTCCCCGCCGTGGGCTTTCTGTTTGTGCTGAAATGTGCGCCCGGTGGGCGAGAGCGCGGCGCGGTTTTGGGGGAGTTTTATTTCGGGAAGGAGAGCGAGAGGATTGGGCGAGCTAATTAAGAGTTTGCGAAGTTTCCCTCCTCCTCCTCGTCCCCTAGTTTATCAATCTGTTAATTAACGGCGTTTCTGTGCCTCGGTGATTATCCGATTAGGCGGCGATGATAACGCATGTGGGAAAAGGTATTTCTTGTGCGCGTGTGGGCTCCCCAGCGCTATGGAAACAGGCAAATATTTGCAGACCTCCTCTCCTCGTTAAATACCTCCTCTGTCACAGAATTCCCGGCCGCGCTTCCCCTGCGTGGAACTCGTCAAACTCCCGGAATTTCGGCCTCCCGAGCAGCCATTTTGTCCAGGGAGTTTTTGGCTACCTGCTGGTTCCCATCTCAGGGAGAGGAGTGCTATTAAAAATGGGTTTTTTTCCTGCAGGGAGGGATGCAGAACTTCCTAAGGGGACGAAACCAGCTTCTGCCCGGAATTGTCTGCTGCAAGGAAATCTTCAGGAAAATCTCCAGCACCTCATGAACAGGGTTTTCTCTGGGAGCTGGGAAGAATCCCGCCAGTCTCCCAGGCAGGGAAGGGAGGATTCCTTGGGATGCTCCCAGGGGCAGTCGGGCAGAAGGAAGCGCCGCAGGAAGGGAGCGCAGCCCCTCCCGGTGATCTGCAGGGCCTTGGGGCATCTCTGGGAACATCTGCAGCCACCTCGGGCAAAATTCCCCGTGACCCCGAAACGGCCGCGATCCCGGCCGGGAGCTGCCGGGCTGCGGCCCGGGGACATCCCCGATCCCAGGGCTGGAACGGCAGGAAGAGAATTTCCCTGCTCTGTCATTTACTGGGGAATTTACCTCCAGGGATTCTCTTTTGAATCCAGCTGGGTTGCACAAGTTTAAGGTCAGGGCTGGAGGAATGTTCTGAAATTATATCATAAAAGTCACGGAGCCACGGAATGCCCTGAGCTGGAAGAGGACCTCGGAGGTGATGATTCTGCATTTGGAGCGCCAGAAGGATCAGCCCTGCATCACATCAGCGTCCCAAAACTGATGCCAGGGATTTCACAGAGGTTCCCCGACCGAGGAACCTCCGGCTCCTCCATTCCCTCTTCGAGGATCCCGGCGGCTGCCTCGCAATTTGTCACAATGACAGAGGTGGGCTCCCGGATGGGAAATGTTTAAATCAAGCAGCAATTAATGCATTGTGAAGCACTCGAGGTAATTATCTAATGAGCGCCGCATTACCTGGAGTAGGAACACATTTCCCAGCTAAGGCAGCGGGGAAACAATGCCGGGCGATTTCTGGGCGCGAGCCCCGCTCCCTGCGGAAATCCCATCGCTGCCGAGCTGCCGTGAGCGGAGCCCGGGCCGGGCTGTTCAGTGTGACAGCACGGCCCCGAGCCCAGCGCGCTCCATCGGGCTGGGCTTTATCTGCTGCTTCCTGCAGCACCTCCCAGTGACAGCGCCCAGAAACTCAGTGCAGAATGACAGCGCCCAAAAACTCAGCTCACAGTGACAGCGCCCAAAAACTCAGCTCACAGTGACAGCGCCCAAAAACTCAGTGCAGAATGACAGCGCCCAAAAACTCACCTCACAGTGACACCCAAAAACTCAACTCACAGTGACACCCAAAGAACCCAGCCCCAGCTCACAGTGACACCCAAAGAACCCAGCTCACAGTGAAACCCAAAGAACCCAGCCCCAGCTCACAGTGACACCCAAAGAACGCAACTCCCAGTGACACCCAAAGAACCCAGCCCCAGCTCACAGTGACACCCAAAGAACTCAGCCCCAGCTCAGTGACACCCAAAGAACCCAGCCCCAGCTCACAGTGACACCCAAAGAACCCAGCCCCAGCTCACAGTGACACCCAAAGAACCCAGCTCACAGTGACACCCAAAGAACCCCGCTCACAGTGACACCCAAAGAACCCAGCCCCAGCTCACAGTGACACCCAAAGAACCCAGCTCACAGTGACACCCAAAGAACCCCGCTCACAGTGACACCCAAAGAATCCAGCCCCAGCTCACAGTGACACCCAAAGAACCCAGCTCCCAGTGACACCCAAAGAACCCAGCCCCAGCTCAGTGACACCCAAAGAACCCAGCCCCAGCTCACAGTGACACCCAAAGAACTCAGCCCCAGCTCACAGTGACACCCAAAGAACCCAGCCCCAGCTCACAGTGACACCCAAAGAACCCAGCTCACAGTGACACCCAAAGAACCCAGCTCACAGTGACACCCAAAGAACTCAGCCCCAGCTCAGTGACAGCCCAAAGAACCCAGCCCCAGCTCACAGCGGCAGCACCCAAAGAAGCGAGCTCCCCGCTCCCTCGCAGGGCAGCTCACGCTGGGATTTGCCGATCCCACGGCTCCCCTTTGGCCTTGCCGAGAAGGAGCCCGGCTCTGGGGCCGTGAGGAAGGAAGAATCTCCCCGGCAGCAGGTTTGTGCTTTCCAGGACGCTCCCTGGAGCTGCTGAGGCAGGCAAGGCCCCCCCTTTCCCGTGTGCGCCGTGGCACCTTTACCTTCGGAAGATGCTGATCCCGTCGTCTCCTCCGGCCCTCTGCCGCGGTCCGTGCAATCCCCCGGCGCTGCACGACACAAAATCAATAAAAAGCGTTTATTATCAAGCGCCCGAGGTCGGAAGAGCTGCCGGAGCGAGAGGGGAAAGCGCGCAGTAAGCAGAAAAGGAACTTTCCCGCTTTAAAGGACAGCAAAATGTTCTTTGGGAACATTTGTTTGGCGGTTTATCAGCGATAGGAATGAGGTAAATAACCAGCGTTTCTCCTGCTAGCATTTAATCCAGCACAGGCCAGGGCCGCTGGTTATCCCTGGAACTAGGAGTTAGTTTAGCACAGATAATAAAAACTAATTAGTGACGGGCTTTAAAATGAATAAAATCCGGGAGCCACCCAAAACCTCTGTTTCCCCTTGCAGCAATGACTCCCTAAGAGCTGTCAAAACCCCTCCTCTCCCTAGGAACCAATGAAAGGTCATTTTAAAGCAATGTGATTTGGAAATGAAAAAGTAAACAGTTGGCGAAAAGTGGTTTTTTAAAGGTTTAATTTGCTCTTTTTTCTTGTTGGCGCTTGTTAGTGGATCTATCCTTACGACACCTTTCACCTGGGGATCTGTTCCTGGCTCTCCTGTGCCCTTCCCGAGGCTCCTCCAACATTTATGAGCCCTGAGGAATACGCAAACGACGCCTAATTGCCGAGCCCATGAATATTTCATCCCGGGATGGGAGCAGCCCCGCGTCCCTCACTTTGGGCCAGTCATTAATTAATCATCCATTAAAACGAGGCAGCGCTCCGGATTTGGCGTTTCCCGGGAAGGAAGGAAGGGAGGAAGGGGCGGTTGGGAAGTTTCCCAGGGAACACACCTCAAGTTTAGGATTCATTTTTACCCTCCCCGGCTGGGAGGTTTGGATTTCAGGGACCTGACACGTTTTTATCCCTGGATACACCCAGCCACCTCCTCTCTTCAAATCCTTCCTGCCCAGGATCCGTGTGAGGATTGGAGAGCCGGGCAGGAGATGTCAGGGGTCAGGAAGATCCCGTAATTTCTGTGCCCACTCTCAGCACAGCTTGTCATTAGAGAGGATTATTTCTCTTTTTGTGCCTTTCGGTGCATTCGGGGGCCGGTTCTGCTGCCGCCGCCTCGGCAGAGTGAAGAAGTGAAATAAAAAAAAGGATCATGTCCCTTTTTTCCCCCCACCTTAACAGAAAGTGCCGTCTCGGCCTTTAGCGACGTTGATAATCTCCTTTTGATGCTAATTAATTAGGAGTAATCATAAAAACAAATGAAAAGCGCAGGGTTTGTGCGGCTTTGGGGGGGCTGCAGCCGCTCCTTTGGGATCCTTTGGGATCCCTCCGGGAGGAAGGAGGGAAAAATTCCCCGTGCCCTGGCCGAGAGGCTCGGGCTTGAGTCCCTCGTTGTTGGGATATTGTGTATTCACGCCGAATTCCTTGGCAGCTTCCCGGAGCCAGGAATGGAAGCTGCCCCGGGATCCGAGGTGAAAGCGAAGAAAACGAGGATCTGCAGGGCAGACCTCAATATTCTCCCTCTCGTTTCCCGAAGGAGTAAGGCAGATCACGGTGACAGCAGATTCCCCAGCTCCTCCTGTATGTTAACGAGCAGCCCCAAACGAGGCCGAGGGGTTCGGAGGTGGTTTCGGTAATGGAATGATCCGGAATTACCCCGATTGCCTGGCCGTGGGTACAATTAGGATTTGGAATGGAGGGCGGGTGTGTGTTTATTTTATTTTAATTTATTTCATCAATCGCTCTAGCAACGGCAAAATTCAATGATTCGAGAGATGTTCCCTCTTCCACTCGTTCCTCTGCCTGGGGGAAAAGCAAACTTCCAACCTTTGGAGCAGCTTTTCCAGCAGCTTAACCCGGTGCTTCCTAAATCCACGGGGGATTCCAGGCCGGCTCCATTGGCGGGTGGAACAAATCCTTAGGAATCCACAAGTTTCCCAGCACCTGTCTCAGGAGTTCCCCTGGGAATTAGGGATCCTCCTCTGGAAGGATTTATACGGGAAAAAGGAGCAAAGAAGAAAGGAAGTGATTTTCCAGGAGCGCTTTCCCTAAGCAAACCGAGCAACGCCGAACCTCCGTGCTGGAGAGGGAGCAGTGGAGCCCGGGAGAATAGAAACAAACCCCTGAAAACTCTCCCTTTAGGGACACGCCAGAATCACTCTGCCTGCCTCCAGGGATCCTGCTCCTCTCCTCGGCTCCGCCTGCTGCCTTTTCCCTGCATGTTCCGGGTGCTCCCCGTGCCCATCCTAAAAATCCCGGGTCATGGACAGCAGGGGGCTTTGTGTGACGCTCCAAGTTTCATCTCTCCGCGCTGGCCTGAGCCTCGCGTTCATCTGTCACTCCACAAATCCTTTTCCTGCCCAGGACCACATTACAACTTTCAGGCCCCGAAGCAGCAGCGAGGCTCGAGGAGAGCCCCTGCGTCCCCCCTAAACGCTGTCTGGAGGATTTGGAAAGCCTGCTCTGAGCTGTGTTACAAGGCCCGGCTTTAACTGCAGCCAGGGGAGGGCGAAGAGGCACCAATTCCAAAAGGACGCAGCACCCGGGATATTTACGGCCCCAGTCGGCGCCTGCAAGGGGTGGGGATTTCCATGTGTTAAGTGCTCCTACAAATCTCCTTTACCCTTTGCTGGAAAAGGGCAGCGCAATAATAATTGTCAAATTTATGCGGCGAGGCGTCTGCGGCGTCGAGCTGCACCGATTTCCTGCCTCTACTTCCTCCCTTGGAATTCCCGAGCGTCCCTGGGGTTGGAATTGCGGGCGCTGAGGATTCCAGCTTTTCCGTGCCGACCGTGGAACAGCTCCCAAAATTGAGTGACGGCGCTGGGATTGTGCGGTTTGGATAGAAGTGTGTGACATCACAGCATGGCAAGGGTTTAGAATACAGTAATATATATAGAAAACAAGATGGAGGGTTTAGGGTGTAGGTAAATCCTTCTTTTTCACCTTCCCCTTCATGGGTCTGGGTGACTGGAGACAAAAATCCACATTGCAGGCCACGGGTGTTTGGTCATTGGGTTAAAAGTAAAAATAAATTAGGTGTCACTTCAAAACTGGACAGTTTATCCTTAGAGAGATGGGGGCCATTTTTCACTTTTTTAGCAGAACTCACAGTGTGAGAGTGTACCACGGGTAAGGATTAATAAACATCTGAGTGTGAACACAAACCCCATCTCCAGAGCATCTCATCCCCGAGAGAAAAGCAGATTAAAGAAGCAATACAAGGATCCCAGCGGGAAATCTGGGAAGTTTCTCTGCCCGCAGCCTCAAGTGAACCACGTGGAACGGTGTTAGCAGAACGGAACCCTTTGGAATCTCAGGAACCGAGGCTGGAATTGACCTCCAAGGCCACCGCGGGGCTGCTGAATCCCTCCGGGAACGGGGATGAGCCCCTTTTCCAGGGAGGAATTCCTCCTGAATCCCGCTACACGCGGGCCGGGGAGATGTCGGGGGCGCTAATCAGCTGTTAATTGCAGGAGTTCCCGGGGTGGGAGGCTGGAAAAGGCGAAAGCGGCGCCTTTGCCGAGCCGTTCCCAGCCGAGGCTGACGATTCTCGCAGTTTGCTTTTTTGGAGCTCCCGTCTCCGCAGCTCCCCGGCTCGGCGCCGCAGCGACACGTACCTGTGGATTGATGTGCGTGGGAACGCCGAGCTGCCAGGATCCCGGCAGGAGCTGCTTGGGGATCCAGGGGCAGCACAGCTTGGCTGGGAAACCTGTGTCACCCTCCCGTGCCCAAAATGCCGTCCAGCCCGTTCCCTGTGTCCTGGCCTCGTCCCCAGCCCCTCTGCGGCGCTCCTGGAGCCTCCTCGGGCACGGGAAGGGGCTCTGAGGTGACGCCTGAATTTGAATTCTCGTGTATTTCGGGTTCTGTGCTGCCCAGGGCGCAGCTCTGCCATCCAGGGTCACTCAGCTCTCTGCACACAGCAGGGACACGGAACAAATCCTGGTGCTGCTGCACACCAAGGACAACTCTCAGCACAAACAGGGCTGGAGCGAAGAGAGAGAACAGGAGGGATGGGACCTCACAGCCTGCAGCTGGAATTGGACAATTCAACCTCAATATGCAAAGAGACCAAAACTTATAAAAGTGTGAAACCTTGTGCCCATTTTGGGCCTGGCCAGGCTCTCGTGCTGCCTGAGGCCTTTCAATAAACCCCTGCTCTGTCCAGTCTCTGCTCCAGCTCAGCCTCTCCAGGCATCATCAGAGGCGTTCCTTTCTCTCTCTTCTCATTGATTCCCGAAGTTCCACGGCAGGCAGAGCAGCAGACCCGGGGAACAGAGGGGTTAAGAGTTAGAGGTGAAGCTGTTGGGATCATCCCAGCGGAGCATTTCCATCCTGAGTCCCTGCAAAGGTCGGAGCGGGCCGGAGAGGCGCAGGAGAGGCTGCTCAGGTGCCGCTCCAGGGCCTGAGGAGCTGAGGGACCCCCTGGGTTTCTCCAGCCCGTCCTCTCCTCGCTTTGCCTCTTCATCTCCAATCTGTCTGTTTCGACTCTTCCTGACCGAGATGGGAATTTCTCGGTGCCTGTTTGCGAGACTTTTCCCAGCCCATCTGTTATTTACATCGGGCCTTTTCCTGAGGTTGTCTCCCACAAATCCTGGCTGGACGCTCTGGATGCGTTATGAAGAAAACAGCTGGAAAAACATTAACTCCCGGAGCGGGAGCCAAATCCATCCCGGACGGATGCTGGGCTCTGGAATGTTCCTGTTCCCCGGACCCAGCCCTGCTCCCTGCTTTGCTCCTCCAGCATTTCCCCTCCAGGCCTGCAAGGATGTCCCAGGGATGGAGAGCCATGGCTTCCCTGCCCAGCCGGCGATGCCATCCGGGGGCGGGACAATCTCGGAAGCATTTTAGGGACTCGTTTGAGGGACAATCCCACCCACCAGGTGCCTCTGCACTCCCTCACGGCTGTTCTGAGTCGGGGTTTGGGCGACTGCTCCTCCTTTCACCAAGGGAACTGGGCTGAACCCGGGAGCCACGGCGCTGTTCTACCCCGAGCTCCGCTCTCCCGGGAGCCGGAGCCCGAGGATGAGTGTTTGTGGCATTTTTGATGTTTCCATGGGGATCGCTATAGAAACAACTCCTGCTACCCCCGGGTTTATTAATTGACTTTGTTAGGGAACCGAAGGTAAAAGCGCCGCTCCCGAGAAACAATGTCTCGCTTCCCCTCGCCAGCGCCGAGGCCTTGAGCCGGCGTTTAAAGGACGGCTAATTGAACGCAGTCAAAGGAATGACATTCCACAAGGTTCCCTTCGAGACTGCAAAACAACAGCTGATCCGTGTCACAACACGTTGCGGCGCGAGCGAGCGGCGCCCTGGGCAGCCGGCTCCAGCCTCCCCCGGCCCCGCGGAAGGCACCGAGAGCCGCCGGGGTCCCGGGCGATCCTCAGCCCCGCATTCCCGGCTCCAGATGTCGGAGCTCTCCGGGCCGGCTCGTCCCCTCGCCCGCGGATTCCAGATGTGCGCCAAACCCACCTGCGAGGCTCCGCAGCGAGAGCAGGAGCCGTTCCAGGGCCCCCAAGGGTGCTCGGATCACTTCAGCTGTATGAGAGCATCCCCAAAAACCCCGCCCTGACATTTAAACCTCGGCCCTCGGCGATTGCTGTGTCTCTGTAGCTCGGCTTGTTTTCCTCCTGCTCCTTTTTTTTTTGTCACCTCAGGGTTTTATCCGTGCGCTCTCACGAACAAAAGGAAGAGCCATTTTCCTCTCTTTTAATTCCACGAGAGATTTTTCCTGCCTCAGCGCAGGGAGCTGCAAGCCGGGGAAAGCAAGGGATGGGGATTCTTTGGGGCGGGAGAACTGCTGTGCGCACACGGAGCCCGCCCTGGCGGCAAAATCTGTTTTTCCCTGCGGATTTGGGGGTCACGGCACAGCCCAGGGGACGGACAAGGTGAGCTGGGAACAGCTGCAGTGCCGGCCTGGATTCTGCTCCACCCCAGGAGAATCGGGGCTGGGATTGCTCCGGGAGAGGGGACAGAGAGAGGTGATAAGAATGGTTAAATTCCCAAAGAGATCCGTGGGGAAGGGGGACCGGCAGCGGCGCAGGAACGGCCAGCGCATCTCCATATGGCAGCCGGCTTCTCCCGGCCTCCCCAAATCCAGTTAGCACGAGGAGCCGGAATTACACGGCGCCGTTATTTCTAATATTTGAAACGGAGCTTCGATTGCGGGCCCGGCGCTGCTCCAGGGGGAGAAGCGTCCACTCGGGAACAGCAGCTCCGTGGTCGGAGGGACCGGGAGAAAGGCCAGCAGGAAAAAAGGTGTTCCAGAGAGGATTGATTGCATTTAGATTTAGGATTTGGAGAAGGGAAGGGAAAGGTTCCCGAGGGGAATCTGAGCGTCCCGGTGCAGAAACCCACCCTGACCGGGCAGTGAGAGGATTGATCACGGAACGATCCCAAACCCCGTTCCCAGCGGCCCAGGCTGCTCCCAACCCCATCCAGCCTGGCTTTGAACGCTGCCAGGGACGGAGCAGGCGCGGCCTCTCCGTGCCATTCCCTTTGTCCTTGGAAAGCCTCGTCTCCAGAGAGGATCCGCGGCTCTTTCAGAGGAACACGCATCCCCTGCCCTACTTCAAACTGGGGCAGATTTCCAAAAGCGTTTGGGAACGACAAGAGGTGACACCTGTGCCGAGAACAGGCGCTTCCCGACGTGTCGCCGCGCCCGGCCCCGCGCCCTCGCCGGTATTTTGGGACCTCCTGGAGCCAAGAGCTTGGCAGGGGCTCTTGGAATCCCTGTGGCCACAAGGGATTTTAGGGATCGGCTGGTTCCAGCTTGCTCCGATGTCCAGCCCTGCGGTGGCTGCACTGGTGGCACAGCTCCCTGTCCCATTGTACCTGCACTGGTGGCACAGCTCCCTGTCCCATTGTACCTGCACTGGTGGCACAGCTCCCTGTCCCTGCCATGGCTGCACTGGTGGCACAGCTCCCTGTCCCATTGTACCTGCACTGGTGGCACAGCTCCCTGTCCCTGCCATGGCTGCACTGGTGGCACAGCTCCCTGTCCCATTGTGGCTGCACTGGTGGCACAGCTCCCTGTCCCACTGTACCTGCACTGGTGGCACAGCTCCCTGTCCCACTGTGGCTGCACTGGTGGCACAGCTCCCTGTCCCTGCCATGGCTGCACTGGTGGCACAGCTCCCTGTCCCATTGTACCTGCACTGGTGGCACAGCTCCCTGTCCCATTGTACCTGCACTGGTGGCACAGCTCCCTGTCCCTGCCATGGCTGCACTGGTGGCACAGCTCCCTGTCCCATTGTACCTGCACTGGTGGCACAGCTCCCTGTCCCACTGTGGCTGCACTGGTGGCACAGCTCCCTGTCCCTGCCATGGCTGCACTGGTGGCACAGCTCCCTGTCCCTGCCATGGCTGCACTGGTGGCACAGCTCCCTGTCCCACTGTACCTGCACTGGTGGCACAGCTCCCTGTCCCTGCCATGGCTGCACTGGTGGCACAGCTCCCTGTCCCATTGTACCTGCACTGGTGGCACAGCTCCCTGTCCCATTGTACCTGCACTGGTGGCACAGCTCCCTGTCCCACTGTACCTGCACTGGTGGCACAGCTCCCTGTCCCATTGTACCTGCACTGGTGGCACAGCTCCCTGTCCCATTGTACCTGCACTGGTGGCACAGCTCCCTGTCCCATTGTACCTGCACTGGTGGCACAGCTCCCTGTCCCTGCCATGGCTGCACTGGTGGCACAGCTCCCTGTCCCACTGTACCTGCACTGGTGGCACAGCTCCCTGTCCCATTGTACCTGCGCTGGTGGCACAGCTCCCTGTCCCTGCCATGGCTGCACTGGTGGCACAGCTCCCTGTCCCATTGTACCTGCACTGGTGGCACAGCTCCCTGTCCCTGCCGTGGCTGCACTGGTGGCACAGCTCCCTGTCCCATTGTGGCTGCACTGGTGGCACAGCTCCCTGTCCCATTGTACCTGCACTGGTGGCACAGCTCCCTGTCCCTGCCATGGCTGCACTGGTGGCACAGCTCCCTGTCCCACTGTACCTGCACTGGTGGCACAGCTCCCTGTCCCACTGTACCTGCACTGGTGGCACAGCTCCCTGTCCCATTGTGGCTGCACTGGTGGCACAGCTCCCTGTCCCCGCCGTGGCTGCACTGGTGGCACAGCTCCCTGTGCCATTGTACCTGCACTGGTGGCACAGCTCCCTGTCCCTGCCATGGCTGCACTGGTGGCACAGCTCCCTGTCCCATTGTACCTGCACTGGTGGCACAGCTCCCTGTCCCATTGTACCTGCACTGGTGGCACAGCTCCCTGTCCCTGCCGTGGCTGCACTGGTGGCACAGCTCCCTGTCCCATTGTACCTGCACTGGTGGCACAGCTCCCTGTCCCACTGTGGCTGCACTGGTGGCACAGCTCCCTGTCCCATTGTACCTGCACTGGTGGCACAGCTCCCTGTCCCTGCCATGGCTGCACTGGTGGCACAGCTCCCTGTCCCATTGTACCTGCACTGGTGGCACAGCTCCCTGTCCCATTGTACCTGCACTGGTGGCACAGCTCCCTGTCCCACTGTACCTGCACTGGTGGCACAGCTCCCTGTCCCTGCCATGGCTGCACTGGTGGCACAGCTCCCTGTCCCATTGTACCTGCACTGGTGGCACAGCTCCCTGTCCCATTGTACCTGCACTGGTGGCACAGCTCCCTGTCCCCGCCGTGGCTGCACTGGTGGCACAGGCAGACGGCACTCGGATGCTCCAGCTGCAGCGGAAGGCACAGGATGCCGTGTCACACACGAGCGGCTCCCGGGCAGCCCGAGTGACAGATGCATTTCCTCGACTCCAGGCCGGGCTCCAGCACAAACCACTCTTCATTTATCAATAATTGGGCCTTAATTTCATTTGGCAGCGCCGGAGCAGCATGCTCAGCTTCCTCTCCAATAGACTCCCGCTAATTAGGCCCGGCTTGGGGCATCAATCTCTCGATTTGAGGCTCCGACGATGGGCCCGGATCCCGTTTTTTCCCCGCAGGACGCGGTGGCTTTCTCCAGAACTCGTTATCAGCCCTAATGGAACGGCGAGGGGAACCGTTCCGGCATCGCTCCCACGGCACCGGCGCCTCGGTTCCCCTGGCAGGACAAAGCTCCTGCTCCCTCCCCAGGCACCGAGATGTGGAGTTTTAGTTGGTTTTTGCGGTGGGAGGTTTCGGAGAGCGCAGAAGTTCGGCCCGACCCTTAACAAATCCCATCCCAGGTAAGGAGGCGAAGTGGCAAAGGCGGCAGGAATTGATGGGGTTTTCCCCCTTTATGCACCCACCCAAGCCCTTTGGTGCCCGAGGGTGTTCCCACGCCCGCCTTTAGGGGATTGTTCAGCCCCAGCGATTCTCCTGGCACCGGCTGAGCCCACGGGAGCTCCGCAATCCCGACGACGGGATTCCTCCTCGTCTCACCCCAGTAACTCCACCAAATCCACGCGGATGGCGCCAGAACAAATGAAATCTCCCCGGCCTTGGTGGCTGGCTGTTATTAAAGATCCGTCCCGGCAGCTCACGGGGACTGGAAGGGAATTCAGGCCCTGGCACGGTGATGGATGGTGCTCAGACACGGATTGCCGATTCCACCCCGCATTATTTGGAGGTGTCCCACTCCTCCCGGCGTCCCTGTGCCCCGGGCCGCAGCCCTGCCACTTAAAAAAGATTTGTTCCGAGCGTTTCCGGGCCCTTAACATTTCTCTCGGCCTATAAACAAATGTTATCGCTTCCTGGGAGTCAGGAAAATTGCTGCGTCCGTCTTGGAGCTACCCCATTAAAGACACGGAGCCGATTAATAAAATCACCGCCGGGGAGCAGAAAGTTGCTAAGCCGGGGTCGATCGCAGGGCTTTTTGCTTCCTTCTCTGCTCGCGTCCAACTCCTCACCCTAAAAGTGGGAGAGGCCTGGCCAGGGAGATTTGGGCTGCAGAGGGAGGGGGGGTCGTTCCCAGCTGGAATGATGGCGATGGGAAGGATCCCCAGCCGTGCACGGGGGATCCCAAAATACCTGAGCCTCGTCCCGGCGCTCCTTGAGGCCTCGGGGAGGTTCTGGGAACGACAGGAACGGTGCCTGCAGCAAGCCCAAGCCCATCCCAGAGGATCCCACCCCAGGAAAGTTCATCATCCCCCCTCCTTCCCTCGGCTGCCCCCACGGCTCCATCCCTTCCTCGTTCCCAGACTTTTCTGGGCGGTTTCCATGGCAATGCCTCGCCTCAATAGGGTCCTTGTGAACTTGTTTACCATCCCAATTATAACATTTTCCAATCCCGGCTCCTTCTGACAGCTCCGTGTCTCCCATCTGTGCCTGATGCCATTGGCGCTTTCCCCACGGTGCCCCCGGAATTTCTCCCGGGCCCCGCGGAGCTCCGCGCGGAGCCGTTCCCCCTCCGGCCCGCGCGGGCTGAGCGTGGACGCGGCGGTGCCCACGATTCCAGAGGGGAGAGCCGGGATTTGATGGGAGAGCACGGCAAAAGGTACGAGAAACAAGAGGTTTGCACACACCTGCCGGTGGAGAGATTGGAAGGGGTCCCTCAATCCCACAGGAAGACCTTCTGGAAGTTTCCTCCGGCAGCTTGTCAAGTTCAAGCCGATAAAGGTCCCTCGTGTCTGGATCTGGAGAAGAAAAGCACGGTAAAAATAAAAACAAAAACAAAAATAAAAAAATAAAAAAAGGAAATCTGCGCGGGGCCGGCCGCTGCCAAGGCGTGACTCAAACCCGACGGGCGCGGGTTCCTCCCGGCTCGGGAGCTTTCCAAAGAACTCCGTGTTCTCAATGGCTTCATTATGAGCCTCTGAAAGAGCATTGTGGGCGCGGGGCCTCGCTCGCTCGCCGCGCTCCCGTCCCCTCCCGAGCCGGGGCTCTTCCCCAATGGGAACGGTGCAGACGGCCGGGAGAAGTCCCCGAGACTCCGGGCAAGAGCAAAAGGAACGAAACGCAACGAGAACTCAAGAGAAAACCTCGGAATCTTCCCCCGGGATCCCAGCTCGGGGATCCCAGAATCCCCGAGTCATTCCGGTTGGGAAAGAGCTCCGTGACCGTCCCCAGCCCGCAGCGCCGAGTGCCACCGCGCCCTCCAGACGTGCCTGGGCATCCCCCGAGCGCCCTTTCCGTGGGCAAATCTCCGTTCCCTGCCCGCTTCGCTGCGAAATCCCAGCAGGCAGCTGTCAGGGCAGCGCTGCCCCTGCCTGCCGGGATGTTCGGGCCCGGCTTGGGTTTCTAATCCCGCCAAGCCCGGAACATTCTTTCGCGGCCTTTGGAGCCGGGAAAAGGAGAGCACGGAAGGCCCGCTTTAAAAAAGGATGCGGCCGTGCCACGGGGCGCCCGGGATCCTCCCAGCAGGCGCTTCCCATTCCACCGACGGAAGGAAAGAGCTGGGAGCCCGCTGGAATTTTGGAGAAAGGGGGGGAATTGCGCTGATGGAGTTGGTGCTCCTTAGGGAGCAGCATCAACCGCTGGCATTGAGCGGGCGGCGGAGGGATGCACGCAGCTGCGGGGACGCGTGCGGCATCTCTGCCCCATCCTCCGGCTTTTCCTCCTCTCCTCCGCCTCCGCCTCCAACGGCAACTATTCCCCGAGCGGAAACTAGGGGGAAGAATTCCAGCGGGCCGGGAGCTGCCGGGAAAAGGCGGCTGGCGGGGGGAAGGCAGCCCGCTCCCCCCCTCTTCCCCTGGTGCTTTCTGCGAGTCACAACTTTGTCGGGCTGTGAATTCCCCGAGCTCCTACCCCGGGCCCGGGGAAGCGCGGTGAGGGGGAATGGCATCCTTTGCTCCGAGCCTGGGGAATAAGGCCGGGATTCAGGCGGTGCCGTGAGCTCGGAGCGAATCGGGTGGCAGGGAAGGAGAGCGAAGCCCTGGGGGAGCTCCTTTTCCCTTCCCCGATTTCCAGGGGCCTACGGGAAAACAGGGCAAGGGAGAGAGGAAGGAGACGCGCCCTTGGAAGCGAAATCCTCGGGAAGAGCAGCTCGGAGCCGGGTGATGCGGGTCTCCCTCCCTCGGGAGCCGCTTCTGCCGAGCAGAAGGGAGCCATGGCGACTTGGCAGGAGCGGCGGATCCGCCTTTGGAGCACGAATCGGCACTCGGGAGGGGAGGGAGGAACCATGGCACCGAGCTCTCCCGTCGGATCTGCTGTGGCACATCAAAGGCCTGGAAAATCGGAGCGGATTCCCCGCCGGGAGCACAGGGCAGGGATTGGCAGGAGGGATGGAAAAGCAGCTCCGAGGGGATGGGGACGGAGCCGGCTCTGGCAGATCCAGAATAAAAAGATTTGGGAGCGGTTCGACGCGAGCTTTATTTGCGGGGTAGACTTCCCGCTTTCCCATCCGGGATCTCTGAGCTGCCCGTGGAGATCTTTGCCACGTTGAAATGAATATTTCATAATGGCCACAACACTTCTGCTGCCCGGAATTGCAGAATGAACCCAGCTGAGGCAGGGAAGGGCTGAATTCAGGGATATCCCCATCCAACCCCGCCTCCAAGGCATGAAATCCCATTTCTGAGCATCCCCAAACATTGTTCCATCCAACACCCCCAGCTATTCAAAATTCCCAAACTGCTAAGGAACGTGTTGGGAAAGGCCGAGCTTCCTCCAGGATATTCCAGGAGGTTCAAGCTCAAGAGGCAAAATCAAAATTCTCAAGTTTGAAATGAATGAGTGGATACATTAACGAGGGAGTTTGTGTAAAAAGAATCGGTTAAAAAAAAAAATACTAGGCAGGTTGGGAAAAGAAATAAAGAAGCTTGAACTGAAAATAAGAAAAAAAAAAAAAGAAGGAAGATTGGAACAAAAGGAAAAAAAAATTTGCACAAACACAAATTAAGAAGTTTGTGACAAAAATTAAGAAGTTTTGCTGCGAAAGCTCTTTAAGCCAAGCCCAGACCCTCTCGCGGGGCGGAGCTGCGCCAAAGCGGCTCCCTGAACATGTTTTGCCTTTCCCAAAGCTGTTCCCTAAATGTCACTTTTATCGCCTCCTCTCCCAGCCTTTCTGACCATATGTGTTTTTATGATATTCACAACATGCTTGTGCCACACAAGATGCAAATGCAATTTCCTGCTGGAACGCCTCGACAACTGAGGCACACAAAGGAACGGGAGCTGGCTCGGGGGGCTCCTTCCTGCTGCCAGGAATTACCTGGGAAAGAATTCCCTGGTCCCCAAGTGCCGGCTTTCCAAAGCTAATTCCATCCAGCTTGGTCCTGTCCCATCCTGCAAAAGCTCAGCTTTGTCCTGTCCCATCCTGGAAAAGCTCAGCTTGGTCCTGTCCCATCCTGGAAAAGCTCAGCTTGGTCCTGTCCCATCCTGGAAATGCTCAGCCCATCCCTGCTCAGCTCTGTCCTGTCCCACCCTGGAAAAGCTCAGCTTTGTCCTGTCCCATCCTGGAAAAGCTCAGCTTGGTCCTGTCCCATCCTGGAAAAGCTCAGCTTTGTCCTGTCCCATCCTGGAAAAGCTCAGCCCATCCCTGCTCAGCTCTGTCCTGTCCCATCCTGGAAAAGCTCAGCTTGGTCCTGTCCCATCCTGGAAAAGCTCAGCTTTGTCCTGTCCCATCCTGGAAAAGCTCAGCCCATCCCTGCTCAGCTCTGTCCTGTCCCATCCTGGAAAAGCTCAGCTTGGTCCTGTCCCATCCTGGAAAAGCTCAGCTCTGTCCTGTCCCATCCTGGAAAAGCTCAGCCCATCCCTGCTCAGCTTGGTCCTGTCCCATCCTGGAAAAGCTCAGCTTGGTCCTGTCCCATCCTGGAAAACCTCAGCTCTGTCCTGTCCCATCCTGGAAAAGCTCAGCTTTGTCCTGTCCCATCCTGGAAAAGCTCAGCTTTGTCCTGTCCCATCCTGGAAAAGCTCAGCCCATCCCTGCTCAGCTTTGTCCTGTCCCATCCTGGAAAAGCTCAGCTTGGTCCTGTCCCATCCTGGAAAAGCTCAGCCCATCCCTGCTCAGCTCTGTCCTGTCCCATCCTGGAAAAGCTCAGCTCTGTCCTGTCCCATCCTGGAAAAGCTCAGCTTGGTCCTGTCCCATCCTGGAAAAGCTCAGCCCATCCCTGCTCAGCTCTGTCCTGTCCCATCCTGGAAAAGCTCAGCCCATCCCTGCTCAGCTCTGTCCTGTCCCATCCTGGAAAAGCTCAGCCCATCCCTGCTCAGCTCTGTCCTGTCCCATCCTGGAAAAGCTCAGCTTGGTCCTGTCCCATCCTGGAAAAGCTCAGCCCATCCCTGCTCAGCTTTGTCCTGTCCCATCCTGGAAAAGCTCAGCTTGGTCCTGTCCCATCCTGGAAAAGCTCAGCCCATCCCTGCTCAGCTCTGTCCTGTCCCATCCTGGAAAAGCTCAGCTCTGTCCTGTCCCATCCTGGAAAAGCTCAGCCCATCCCTGCTCAGCTCTGTCCTGTCCCATCCTGGAAAAGCTCAGCTTGGTCCTGTCCCATCCTGGAAAAGCTCAGCCCATCCCTGCTCAGCTTTGTCCTGTCCCATCCTGGAAAAGCTCAGCTCTGTCCTGTCCCATCCTGGAAAAGCTCAGCTTGGTCCTGTCCCATCCTGGAAAAGCTCAGCTTGGTCCTGTCCCATCCTGGAAAAGCTCAGTCCATCCCTGCTCAGCTTGGTCCTGTCCCATCCTGGAAAAGCTCAGCTTTGTCCTGTCCCATCCTGGAAAAGCTCAGCCCATCCCTGCTCAGCTTGGTCCTGTCCCATCCTGGAAAAGCTCAGCTCTGTCCTGTCCCATCCTGGAAAAGCTCAGCTTGGTCCTGTCCCATCCTGGAAAAGCTCAGCCCATCCCTGCTCAGCTCTGTCCTGTCCCATCCTGGAAAAGCTCAGCTCTGTCCTGTCCCATCCTGGAAAAGCTCAGCCCATCCCTGCTCAGCTTGGTCCTGTCCCATCCTGGAAAAGCTCAGCCCATCCCTGCTCAGCTCTGTCCTGTCCCATCCTGGAAAAGCTCAGCCCATCCCTGCTCAGCTCTGTCCTGTCCCATCCTGGAAAAGCTCAGCCCATCCCTGCTCAGCTCTGTCCTGTCCCATCCTGGAAAAACTCAGCTCTGTCCTGTCCCATCCTGGAAAAACTCAGCCCATCCCTGCTCAGCTCTGTCCTGTCCCATCCTGGAAAAGCTCAGCCCATCCCTGCTCAGCTTGGTCCTGTCCCATCCTGGAAAAGCTCAGCTTTGTCCTGTCCATCCTGGAAAAGCTCAGCTTTGTCCTGTCCCATCCTGGAAAAGCTCAGCCCATCCCTGCTCAGGGGTTTTTTTGAGGGAATTCTGAAAACCGGCCCAGAGCATCCAAGAATGGGAAGAGGTCAGGAAATCCCATTTCCTGCAGGAATTTCAGGCGCATTGGGATTTTTTTTTTCCAGCTGGGAGAAGTGTCACAGTGCCTCCCAAAGCGGAAATCAGCACTTTGTGTTAATCCTGGAGGCACATCCAGGGAAAAAGAGGAGAAAGAACTTGTCCTTAAAATATTCCTCCCCGGGCTCCCAGCCTGACACGTGTAGCGGTTCGGAGGGAAACTCCTCGGGGCTGCAGCCGCCCGCCTTTGGCCCGGGCCGGAATTATTCCTGGAATAATAAACTGCCATGAATTATTTAGGGACTGCTCGTGTACGACACCGCGAGACAATTCCCACCTTGGCTCCCGTCACCTGCCGGGGTTGGAGGATCCCGGCTGGGGCTGCCTCCACCTGTGAACGTGGCACAAAAATCCCGGGAAAATCCCAGAGCTTTTCCAAGAGCGGCTCATGGAGTTCCTCATGGAAAGGGGATCAAAATGATTCTCTTTTCCTAGTTCTTTTCCCTCCCGAGTTATTCGAGAGGGACTTGGGGTGATCCCGGTGCGGATCCAGCCTGGCCATCAGTGGGATCGCCAAGCTGGGATCCCGTGTGGCAGCAGGGAAATGTTGGGAGTTTCTGGATTTCGACCCGGAAACGGGGGAATTGAATTGAAAACGTTAAAAAACTCCGAGTCAGACACGGAGAATTAATTGAATTTTACTCAAATAATCCGGCGTCCCGCGGGGGTGAGGCCAGACAATTAATCGGGAGCTGTTGCAGGGGGGTCGGGAGGGAGCGCAGCTCCTCCGGGAGGAATTTGGGATCTGCTCCCTCCCCAGGGCTGAGCCGGAGCGGGATTTTCCCCTGGTGGCCTCGTCCTAATTCAGGAGCTTTTGTGCCTCCTCCTAAGGGAACGCAACGGGAGGATTAAGGGAAGAACTCCCCGAAAATCCCAGCCCGGTGCCGCCCGAGCGATGCCGATCCAATTGATCTCGGCGTGCCGGGAGATTCCTAACGGAATCGCGACTAATTCCCAGCGACGGGGGAGAGGAGACGCCTGGAAAAGGGACTCCCGAATCAGCAGCGCTCACCGGGGACCGCTGGAAACCAAACTGGAGACGGGAACGAGCCGCAGAGTCACCGGAGTCACGGAACCCTGCCAGGGGCCGGGTTTGCAGCTGCGCTTCCAGGGGTGAGGCTGTGCTGGAGCAGAGCCCCGTTAAGGGACACATTTGGGAATTCCGGGGCCGCTCGTCCGCTCTAACAGGAGAAAGGCCGGAGTTAAAAACCCGGCCCGTGGAAGTTTTTCCCTCCCGGCTCGGGTGGAGCCCATCCAAAAAGCCCCAGCAGGAGCGAAGGAGCGGGGCAGGCCTGGCTCATCTGGGCCGGATCAAGGGCATTGATGGATTTCGTCCTCCAGCTCCCGGGGAGAGGCGCTGGGTGCCGGCATTCCCGGGGTTCCTCAGCCAGCTGCTGCCCTTCGACCCCGAGCCGTGAAAAGCTCCCGAGGTTTCAGGTTGCCAGCCTTTGGAAAACTCCAATAAAAGGCGCTTTATTGATTCCAATGAAATCTGGTTTTTGCCCAGGCGGAGCGGATCCCAGTTAATTTTAATTTAGGGCCGACATTTACCCGCTGCCGGGGGAGGGGGGATTCCGAGTGGACAATTCATCGTGGTCGGAGGGGAAAAAACATCCTCGAAATGCCAGAAAAGTGCATATTTAACATTTGCGGTAATGAAGCGATTTTAATTTAATAACAAATCCCTCTTGTCTCTATTTCCCCTCATCCCTCACTCCTGGCCTGGCACAGGGATTGAACTGCGCTAATTCCTCCTTTTTCCAGTGTAAATAAGCTTTAATTCCTTTCTCCAGCCAGGCAGCGCTGTTGGAACTCTGTTACAATTTCACTTTTCAATAAGAAATCCTTCATTCGCAGTTGGTTCTTTTTTCCTGCGACAAGTTTATCCAGCGAAACCACTCCAGACTATCCTGCACCTGGTCCAGGTGGGAATTCCTCCGCAGCACCATCTGGAATGGTTTTGATGGGAACACAAAGAAAACTCTGCCCTGCCTGCCCTCACACATGCTCAAGCTCTGCTCCAAACTCACTTTTGCAGGTTTTTTTCCTGCTCAGCTTGGTCCTGTCCCATCCTGGAAAAGCTCAGCTTGGTCCTGTCCCATCCTGGAAAAGCTCAGCTCTGTCCTGTCCCATCCTGGAAAAGCTCAGCCCATCCCTGCTCAGCTCTATCCTGTCCCATCCTGGAAAAGCTCAGCTTTGTCCTGTCCCATCCTGGAAAAGCTCAGCTTTGTCCTGTCCCATCCTGGAAAAGCTCAGCCCATCCCTGCTCAGCTTGGTCCTGTCCCATCCTGGAAAAGCTCAGCCCATCCTTGCTCAGCTTTGTCCTGTCCCATCCTGGAAAAGCTCAGCTTTGTCCTGTCCCATCCTGGAAAAGCTCAGCTTGGTCCTGTCCCATCCTGGAAAAGCTCAGCTTGGTCCTGTCCCATCCTGGAAAAGCTCAGCCCATCCCTGCTCAGCTTTGTCCTGTCCCATCCTGGAAAAGCTCAGCTCTGTCCTGTCCCATCCTGGAAAAGCTCAGCCCATCCCTGCTCAGCTTTGTCCTGTCCCATCCTGGAAAAGCTCAGCCCATCCCTGCTCAGCTTGGTCCTGGTCCCATCCTGGAAAAGCTCAGCTTGGTCCTGTCCCATCCTGGAAAAGCTCAGCCCATCCCTGCTCAGCTTGGTCCTGTCCCATACTGGAAAAGCTCAGCACTGTCCTGTCCCATCCTGGAAAAGCTCAGCCCATCCCTGCTCAGCTTTGTCCTGTCCCATCCTGGAAAAGCTCAGCCCATCCCTGCTCAGCTTGGTCCTGGTCCCATCCTGGAAAAGCTCAGCTTGGTCCTGTCCCATCCTGGAAAAGCTCAGCCCATCCCTGCTCAGCTTGGTCCTGTCCCATACTGGAAAAGCTCAGCCCATCCCTGCTCAGCTTGGTCCTGGTCCCATCCTGGAAAAGCTCAGCTTGGTCCTGTCCCATCCTGGAAAAGCTCAGCCCATCCCTGCTCAGCTTGGTCCTGTCCCATACTGGAAAAGCTCAGCTCTGTCCTGTCCCATCCTGGAAAAGCTCAGCCCATCCCTGCTCAGCTCTGTCCTGTCCCATCCTGGAAAAGCTCAGCCCATCCCTGCTCAGGTTTATCCCTCGGGAATGAGGCTGGAAAAGGGAAGCAGACTCAGGAGTGGGAATGGCAAAGCCAGGCTCGGGGCGAACGCTCCCTGTCCCGGTTCTGCCAAGCAAACGTTCCCGTTTTTCACGCTTCCCAAGTCCCTGCTGTGTATGCAGGAATTTGGGATTCTGTTTTCCTGTGTGATAGTTGATTCTGCCCTTGGTGTGAATACAACTCTGAACCTGTCCCATGGGATTTATTCACCTCCAGCCTCCGGCTGTGTATTTTCGGACAGAGCGAGAAATTTACAAACAGAAACATTTGCGGAACGACACTGTGGTGAAGTTTGCTGACACGGAGAGGTGAAAACACAAAATATTTGGGATGAAACATACCTGACCTCCAGTGGGAACTCGCTTCTCATATTCCCGCTTCTCCTGAAGAGTTTTGGACAGCACAAACCCACAACCAGTAACCCCAGTAAGAGGTTGGAACTGGGGAGCGTCCCACCCTCCCTCCCTCCCCCGGGATCTTCCCAAAGACTTTCCAGGTTGGACTGAGCTTTGCTGGACTAAGCACGTCATTAATTGGGTCTCTTTTATTTACAATTCCTTCGCCCGGAATATCTGCTGGGCTCGGTAATTGAATTTTTGGGACGGCGGTAATTAAAAAAGCGCGAGGAGCAATAAAAAGGGGAGCGAGAAGGGCCATCCGTCACCGGGGTGAAATGATTTCACATCATATCTGAACTCTTTAATTCTCATTTACGGCCTCCCGAGGATTTACGGTTTGGTTTTCCTCCGCCTGCCGCGGAGAAACAGCTTTCCAAGAAGCTTTGAAGGATGTTTTTGGGGTTTCACCTCAGCATCCCGGGATATTTTGGGAGCTGCCTCACCTTTCCCTGGGATGCAGCGTCGGGGATTTCACGTGGGGATGTGGCCCTGCAGGGAGGGGAAGGGGCAGCTTCATTCTTTAAAAAGAATGATTTCCAACCCGGCCGGCCCCGGGGAATTGTGCCGGGACACATCCGTCCCCCGGAGGCGCGGCGCGACGCCGCCGAGTTTCCAAATACCGGTGCAATATTTTATTGAGCGTTTCCCATCCCAGCTTTCCTTTCTCTCCGCACTCCTGCCGGCAGGAAATCCCCGGAAGTTTATTTACCTGCTTTTCCCCCAGCCCCGTCCCTTTCTGGATCTTTCTGGAATCCGCCGGACGAGCGCTCGCTGCGGAGAGCGGGGATCGGCTCCCAGAATTCCGCGGTTTCCTGGCACCGGCTCAAAAGATGACAAAACATCCTGCAAGAACACAGAGGCTTTGTTGTTGTTGTTGTTGTTGTTGTTGTTTGGGGGCGCGGCTGGGATTTGGGATACGCCATTCCAATCTGCACGTCGCTAATTCCGCCCGGCCGGGTTTTTTGGGAACGAGCCCGAGCCTTTGGAAAATGTCGTTTATCCCTGGCACCGGGAGGGAGGGGCAGAGCTCTGAGCATCTCTTGGAAAAACAGGAGCGGGGGGGGGGGGGGAAAGCCCGAGTGCACAAATCCTCCCGGTGGGGAGAGGGTTGGGAAACGCTCCTGGGAACGTGGAAGAGCCTCCCCAGCCCCTCGTCCCGCTGGGCCCGGGTTTTACGGGACGGTGGGGATGCGGGGAACAGCGTGAGGGCACGCTGGGCACGGATATCCAGGGATAACCCCAACAAAACCCACATTTCCCAGAGCTCGCGCCGTTTCGTCTCCCCGAAAAAGAAATCCTGGATGGAAACCCCTCGCATCCCTCCTCCAGCCTCCCTCTCCCCAGCTCCCAACAGCCTGCGCTGTGCCGTGCCAGACGGGAACAGGAGCCAAGCTCTTCCCAAAAAAACCCACCCACTGCACCGAAGGAACACCTTGCTCATTCCGAGAGACGGGGAACGCCGTCAAAAGAGACCCAGGAAAGGGATGGGCATCGGAATCCCGGGCTGGGGGGAAGCTGTGGGTTTGGGAAGGGCTGGACAAGGGGCCAGGCTCTCCCGGTGCCGCCCGTTCCCGGCGTTCCGGAGCCTCCCCCAGCCCCGTCACCCCCGGGCTCCGTGCCCCTGGAAGGGGCCGGAATGATTCCTGACCTAAACTCTGCCCGGGTTCTGGCACCCCACGAAGCAGCACGGAAGGAGGTGCTGGGAGGTGCAATTCTCCGGGCTTCACGGGAATGTGGTGCCCAGAAGCCTGGAATTAGGCGCAGGAATCGCAATCCCCGTTTTCCCTTCCCTCCGCGGCTCCGGTGTCCTCAGCGTTCCCCGCTCCCGGGAACTTTGCGGCCTCCTCGTTACCGAAGGTTTTATTTAAGGTTCCCGTGTCTGCGGCTTAATAAGCCCCAAACGAGTCCCGCCGGAATTAGCCGTAATTAAGGGCATTGTGAAATATGGCGGGGGCAAAGGGAATTACGCCGTATTACTTTATTAATAATATTCCTTAACGACGCTGGAAATTGCTATTAGGCCCGAACATTCCTGCCTGGATATGGAAATAGTCTTTTGCTATGCTAATCTAGCACAATTTTCTTTTCCATGTAAACAAATTATCCTCTATTAATATGCTGTTCTCCTCGCATAGTTAATTATTGTAACAGTAAGGAATAAAACGCTCCGGCTTTCGCCGTTTCGGGTGGGAAAAAGGGGCTCCATAAATACTTTAATAGGGAGCTAATTACGCGCAGAATTCCGCCGCCGAGAGCGCGTTCGTATTCGCATCGAAGCCGTCTCCCGTTCAAACGTTGGGAAGCCGGCTCATCGCAGGTGAGCTGGAATTTCCATACTGCCAATCCGCGCTTTCCTGCTCGGTGGCTTCGGGAATGAAGGGGCTATCTCACCGTGCTCGCTACCAGCAGCTCCAGCGACGCAAAGAGGGAATTGTGGAGGTTTGGAGGAGAGAACTTTCCCCCCCTCCCAGCAGCCAGGTGGGGCAGGAGCAGGAACAGAAAGGCCCGGGCAGCTTTAGGCCGGATTTTCGGGAAAACTCCTCCGTGGGAAGGAGGTGGAAGCGTTCTCTGAACGGCACACGCCTTAGGGGCGGTCGGAAGCTCTCAGAGCTCTTTCCCAAGCCAGCAATCCCACGCTCCCATCCCCGGGGGAGAGGCGCCAGCGGCTGGACGAGGCCGGGCACGGCGGCACGGCGGGCACGGAACGCCGAGGCGGCGGCACCGCATCCGGAGCGGCAACGGGCAAACGGCTCGTGGCACAAAGCAAAGGAGAGAATTCCAAATGGCTAATCTCCAGCCGCCCACACGAGTTTTGTCTCTCTTTTAGCACCTTTCCCCGTCGCTAAGTCTCACATCCAAAAATCCGGAGAGGAGACGCTCCAAATCGTGCGGCAGCGTCGCGTGGAGCGGCTGAGAACAGGCTGGGAGCGGAGCTCGGCGCCGGCCTGGTTATCTTTAGGGAAACGCCGATGTTCTTTAGGGAATGCCCACCCCGGGGCTGGCAGCAAATCCTGCGCGTGCCCCCGGGATGAAACCCGCGCTCGGTTTGTGCTCCGCGCCACATCGGCGACCCGAGCTCGTTCCTAAGGGAGAAAATCCCTTCAAGTACACGCCAGAGGGGGAAAAAAAAATCCCCGACAAATTACCCGGGGCCAGGAGTTAGCTCTTGGATTTTCCTAACAAATATTCCAGCGAGCCCAATTCCTTAAGCTCGCTCGTAGGAAGCCAAAGAAATCATCTGCTTCAAGGGGGGGGGGAAAGAAAAAAAAGAACAAATGGGGAAAAAAATAAAATAAAAAAAGAGACATGTCATATCCCAGCTCTCCTGCCAAAATCCCCAAAACAGCTTCCTGGCTTTTAAGGGAAGAGCGTTTGCGATCTCTGTGCGGAGCGGTGTCTGTTTGTCTGACAGATGTCTGCGACGTACCGGGAGCTGGAGCCATGCTCCGAATGTAAATAAGATCCCGGGCCTCGCAATATTCCCCGTCCGCGGGGTTCACCTCGGCGCCGAGGAAAGGAGAACGGACTCAGGGTGGGTTTTTTTCCCCCCAGCAGGTTTTTTTCTCTCCCTATCTTGCAAGCAGGATTAACATTTTTTGCCTCGTCAGTTAAATACTCGGGTTCGTCCTTTAATCCTGCGGCTGCTCCGAAGGATGCGGCTGTTGGACCAAAAGGGCTAAAAATAGAAACTTGGAAGCATCGTGTCCTTTTCCCTCATTTCTTCCCCCCGGAACGAGGAACAAAAGCCTCAACAACGGGGCTCACTGAGGCCTGTGCCGGTGGCACTCCCAGGGATGCTCCTGGTAGGAAAAGCCTTTGGCAGGGAGCAGATGCCCACGCTGGGAGCCATTCCCACCGCCCAGGAACAAGGAGCAGCTCCGGGGCTGGCAGGAATCGGCCACTCTGCCTTTGCCACCCACGGCAAACTTTCACTCCAGAAATGAATTCACCCAAATCCCTGCCACAAAGCCACCGGATTTGCCCTTTCCCTGCCCTCTCCAAAGGCCTTGCGGGCTTCTCCTAAATTCCCGATCGCGGCTGTTCAGGAGTTGTTCTGGAGGAACAGACACGCTTTAAAAGCAGCGTTGGAATTTCTAACGGAGCTGACAGAGCCAGTAATTGATCCTGACTCCTCCACGGGCCGGGAATAAGGCCGGGAATAACGCGGCTTTCACCTGAAACAAATGAGGTCTAATTAGATTCATCTGCCAATCAGCGCTCCGCACTTGTGTGATTAATGAGCGCCTCGGCCCCGCTCCCGGACCGGAGAGCGGCGGGTGCTCGGAGGGGATTTTTCGGGGAAAGGAGAGAATTTCCCCTGGGCGCCCAGGGAAGCGCTGTTTCCGCGGGGAGGCGAGCTGGGATGGCGCGGGTGTCAGACGGACTCCCTCCAGCTGTTCGGGAACCATGTGTCAACATTATTTACCGAGCTAATGTGATGATAATTACGGACTAGAGTGCGGGAAGAGCGCGGGCGGCCAGGCTGGCCATACATACTTAATGATCCCGCTCCGCTGCCTTCCCTGGAATAAAAAAAAAATTCCTTCCCGAGCGGGGTTCCCGGCAGATGGAAAGCACGGGGAAATCACGAGCGGCCCTTTCCCTGCCCGCTTCTTTTTGGGAGCGGTTCCTTTAAGGCCCCGACACCTGTGCTTTTACTGCCGCGACATCACACGCAGCGGGCAGATGTTGTAACCCGAACCGGCGGAGCTGCTCGGAATTAGAAAAACGTGGCTCCGGCAGAAGGCAGGGGAAGGCGTTTTGGGAAGCGAGGCTTTTATTCCCACATCAAACCTCGCTCTTTAAAGAGTTTTTTTTTTCTCCCCCTCGCGTCACCTCGGGCTCCCGCTGAGCGCCGCTCTCTCCACAGCCGGTCCCACCCGTGGGCAGGCAGAGCGGCCAATTAATCCCAAAGCTCGGGTGCTCCCGGGACGCGCAGCTTCCCGGGCAAAGCTTTATCTCGTCCTGAACGGAACGGGGCGGGCCGGGGCCTTCTCGAACATCCCTTTGCGGCGGATGCTCCCCGAGCTGCCCGCCGGGGGATCCCAAAGCCGCGGTTCTCAGCGCAGGAACGCCAGCCTGTCCCTCCCAGCTCCTCCCGGGAACCAGGGCTTCCCTTGCCGTGGGATTCCGGTTCCATCCTGGGGCTGGGACACTCCCCAGGCTGATCCCACTCCAGGGGTGTCCAGCAGGGAAAAGCTGCTGTGCCTCCACGCTGCTCGAAGGGGATCCGCGCTTTCTCCCCCCGCGTTTTTGGTTTTTTTTTTTAAATATTGCACAGCACTGTTCCTCCAGCCCTTCCCGCACCTCTCGGGATTATCCCGTGGCTCTGCACGGTGACCTGACCCCTGTGGTTCTCCCCCCACCACCCCTCGCTTCCCTCCTTTTTTTTTTTTCTCTTAAGTTGTGAGCTCATTTGAAAATTCCAATTTCTCCAATAATTCGCTGCAGCTGCCGAGATGTTCCCGTGCTTTTGATCACTGTTATTAATGATGTGCTGTAACATATGCAAGGCTTGCAATCCCAGCTACTCTTTCTTACAAAGATCAGTTTGTACTTCCCCCCCCCCCGCCCCGCTCCCCCTTCCCCTCCCCTTTTTTCCTCTCCCTCCCTCGCCTCTGATGGAGCTCATATGTTTTAGGAAGTTCATCTCCCAGCTATTAGCCGGAGAATTAGGAAATGTGTGGGCAGCTCCTCCGTGCTACAAAAGGCACTGGAGGAAGGAGCTGTTCCCTTTTATTCCCCAAAGAAGGATTTTTTTTTTTTTTGGCTTTATTTCGGGGCCTGTGTTTGCCGTTAAAAATCTTGTGGCTGGTTCCTCATGTTGTCCTGTTGTTTTGAGGAAGGTTTCCAGCTTGGCGTTGTTGTTTTTTTTTTTCCCCTCCTTTCCCAACCACTCCCAGCCCAAACAGATCTCGAATTCCAGGCGATTCCATGTGTTTATCCCGCATTTTAGAACACCTCGAGCGCCATCACAAAGCCAAAGCCAGGCCTCTGCCGCTGCTCCCGAGCCGAGCCGTTCAAAAGCAGCTGCACACCGGATTTGAACGGCTTTCCGTTCCCTCCTCGTGTCGAGGAGCCCCACAAACGGCGAATTCCTTTCCCTGAAGGTGACAGCACCCCAGGGACACTTGGGGACGAGCTCCAGGACACCGATCCCCCTTGCTGGAGCGTCCCTTCACGCCCACCCGAGGTGACCCCGCACGCCGGGACACGCCCGATGTGCCCGGAGCTCCATTCCCCGCTCCCAGGCTGCCCGGGAAGGGGCGAAGCGAGCGAACAAAGGCCCGGATTCCAGCGTGCAATGCTGGCACGCAGCCCCCGGGCCCTCTTTCCGGTTTTTTTTTCCCCCCTTCTTTCCAGTGTTTCAGCAGCGAAATGGGGGGCAGCGGGGGGCTGTCCCCCCGAAGCTGCCTTCCCTAAATTTCTCCCCCCCCACTCCGAGCCGCCAGTCGGAACAAGCACGGAAAAAAAAGAAACCAGGCTGCGCTTCCTCCTCCTCCTCCCCCCCTCCTCCTCCCGCTCCTTCTCCGGCGTGGTTTTTTTTTTTTAATATTTGTTTTTTTTTCCGAGCGGGGCGAAACAGGTGCTGAAATGTGAAACCCTACTGAGGGATTTCCTCGGCAGGCAGCGCGGTGGGAGCGCGGAGCCGGAGCGGGAGGTGCCGCGGAGCAGGCGGGGGAGCGCCGGCAGCGCCGCGCTGTCGCTTTAAGAAAAAATAAACTCGGCTCTGAACTACCCAAAACCCTGCCATTTCCAGCCTGGGCTTGATTAATGATTTTTCTATCTAATAAAAGGTTCACAAACCATCTGTTTTTCTCCCTAATGCCTTGCCCAAAGGTTTTTCGTTCCTATTTCAGGCTTGGGGCCAACTGACATTCCCCTCTTTTTTTTTTTTTTTTTTTCTTTTTTTTTTTTCCCAGCCTTGTAAACAAACCCTTCTCTCTTTTTAATCTTCCAGGGCTGTTTCCTACCCATCGTTATGCATATTCATTGCGAGTAAACATTTTTAGTGTCTACACTTAATCTCTTCCACTGGCAATTACCGTTCTATGCTGTTTTGTAATGCAGAAGGGCCAACGCTTTCCCTTCTAATAACAGCTGGGTCGCAGATGGGGCCCGCAGTCATTGTAGAAAATAAAAATTTACAAGATGCCAGTGGAATTTATTTCGGTTTTATGGAGTCACAGGAGGAACCTTTTTCCCTTCCCCGCCTTCGGTGCAATCTGCAGGCGCGAGGCAGGCTTTTGACATTTAATCAAAGGGGGGGCTCAGGTAGGGGCTGAGGAAAGCAGGTGGATCCCATTAGGCGGTGCCACGGGTGATTTATTTGGGAGCCATCGGCTGGACGGCTTGGACACGCCGTGGATATCTTGTTTAGCGCCCCGCAGCCGAGCTCCGGGGACACCCATGGGTGGGTGCAGCGTCCCCACACCGCCTCTCTCAGCCTGGGTTCTGCGGCACGGCGCCCGTCTAAAGCTGGAAAACGAGGAATTCTGAGACAGCCGGGCCGGGCTCTGGCCTTAGGTGTGGGCATGGTGCTCCAGGAGGCCGGGGTGAGGGGCCAGGAAAAACCATGCCAGGGGCAGGAAAGCGCACGGGGAATCCTGGAATGGCAGCACGGCCTGGGAGGGAAGGGAGGGAGCCCAAACCCCAGGTTGTTCCCGGCCCCGTCCACGAGCCCGGAGCCTGGGCAGGAGGTTCCCGTCAGCTGTGGAGATTTTTTGCAGACTTTTAAAGCAGGACGCAAGAATCCCACGTCTCTCTTTTCCCCCTTCCTCCCTCGTTTCCAGCATCCGGCGTCGACCGGCTGGAGTTAATTCGATTTTAGGTGGTGTGGGTTTTATTATTCAAGCTTGTTCTTCATTTACAGTCCCGGGGTTTTCAAAACTCTCAGCGGAGCTTTTCCCAAGGGTTCCCAATTTTTCCTTCCCAGGAAATCCCGGTTCGGGTGTTGGAACGAGAGGATCTTTACGGTCCCTTCTAAGCCAAACCACTCCGTGATTCTGTGCGGCAGGAAAACACAGCTTACACGGGGAGAAAATCCTCCAGCTCGTGCAAGGAGTTTGTTCTTCCCTGGCAAACATTTCCCAGAGGTTGGATTTGGGCAGGGGAGGGGAAGCTATTAATGTGTGTGGCTTAGCTCAAACTTTCCCCCCTCCCTCCCTCCCTCCCTTCTTTCAAAAGAAGATATTGCTATTTTTTTCATCTGCAAACTCTGTCGAGAATATTGAATTTGGTACATTAAATACCAGAGATGAAGGTCTTAGTGGCTTTTAATGAAGAGGATAAATTCTCCCCACTCCATTTCCCTGCGGATCATCCCCGGGCCCCTTTTCCCGAGCCTTTCCCTTCATTTACAAACTCCAAAGCTGCCAAGAAGTTCGTTAAGCTCGGTGAAATGCTGCTCCTACCGCAAATATTAGTCGAGATCAACTAATCCGAGTCACATCCAAACTGGAGCCCCGTAGTCCCACCGGAGAGAAACTTCCCTGGGGGTATTTGGGAACGGGAAGAAAGCGCTAATCCCGTGGAAAGAGCAGCCAGAAGGAAAATGGGGTGGGAAGGGCAGGTGAGGAGAGGAGGTGGAGAGCTCGGCGTGCTCCGGGGTGCAGGCACAGCCCGTGGGGTGGGACAGCCCTGGCAGCTCCTCTGGAGGGCTCGGAGCACCCCAACACCCCAAATCACACCCTTTTAGGGAAATGATCCCAACCCATCCAAAAACCCCAACAAAATCCCATCCTGGGCAGGCTGGCTCTGTCACCCGAGAGGATTTTCACTCTGTTCCTGCAGAAACAGCCAGGAGAGGGACCAGGAATTAATCGCGATCCTCGGAGCCGACAGCTCCCGTGCCAGAGCCGGGGCTGCTCCTAAAGCCAAGCACCGGGCTGGGGCTCACCAAAACGAGGGAGAGTGGATCCTGGCAGAGGGAAAGCAGCACTGGGAGGAGAGGAGAGGAGCCGTGGAGGACGGAGCGCCGCGGATTGCGCTGCCCCATCAAATATTCAGGACCTGGGGTGGTTTATGGGATGGGCTCGGGCTGGCGGAACACGGGCCGGGTTTGCAGCCAGAGCCGCCGGCGGTGCGGCTCTTCGGGGTGATGGGAGGCTCCTCAGCTCCCAAACCTGCCCTGTGCTCTGCAGCACGGCACTGACAGGTGGCTGCAGCAGGGACCCTGCAGCACAGCACTGCAGCCTCGTCCCAAAAACCCCAGCACAGACTGCAGCCACTGCAGCCTTGTCCCAAAAACCCCAGCGCAGATTCCAGCCTTGTCCCAAAAACCCCAGCACAGACTGCAGCCACTGCAGCCTTGTCCCAAAAACCCCAGCGCAGATTCCAGCCTTGTCCCAAAAACCCCAGCACAGACTGCAACCACTGCAGCCTTGTCCCAAAAACCCCAGCGCAGATTCCAGCCTTGTCCCAAAAACCCCAGCCCAGACTGCAACCACTGCAGCCTTGTCCCAAAAACCCCAGCACAGACTGCAACCACTGCAGCCTTGTCCCAAAAACCCCAGCACAGACTGCAACCACTGCAGCCTTGTCCCAAAAACCCCAGCCCAGACTGCAACCACTGCAGCCTCATCCCAAAAACCCCAGCACAAGTTCAAACCACTGCAGCCTTGTCCTGAAAACCCCAGTGCAGATTCCAGCCTTGTCCCCAAAACCCCAGCCCAGATTCCAACCACTGCAGCCTCATCCCAAAAACCCCAGCCCAGATTCCAACCACTGCAGCCTCATCCCCAAAACCCCAGCCCAGATTCCAACCACTGCAGCCTCCCAATTCCAGTGTAACCTCGCACGGGGAAGGTGGTACAGCCCAAATTGCTGTTTTCCCTAATATCCAACCTAAACCTGGAGGCCGTTTCCTCTCGCCCCGTCCCTCGTTCCCTGGATTTCGGGCTGGATATTTCAGGGCGGGAAAAGCCTCTCCAAGATTCTGGAAGAGGCTTTTGCAGGATGCAGCCATCTGCACGGCGGCTCTGCGGGCGGCCGGGCTGCCGTAAAGCCCCTGGAAAAGCGACAGGAACGCTTGGACAGGTGGGATGGTTCCCCCGGCCAGGCGCTGGAGCGATAAAAGAGGAGGGTGGGATGGATGTTACGGGCGGCACGTGGCCGGGGGTCGTTTGTCACGGAATGTTCCGCCCGCTAGAAGCGACGCTGGGAACAGGAAAGGGGGGGGGAAGAGAGTAAAATCCGTGGGGTTCGGGCCGTTTGGCAGAGCCGGAAATGTTGGAACGGAGCGGCAACGAGGCGGCATCTTCCAAAGCATCCGCTGGAGCACCTGGAGTCACTCGTTCCAGAGGAATCGGCTGCCAGCAGGGTCTGCGGGAGCGCTTTTGGGGAAGGGAACGGCGAAGTATCGACAGAAAACCCTACCACAAACGTTTCTGAGGCGCCGGCCCCGGTGTCCCAGAGAAGCTGTGGCTGCCCCATCCCTGGAAGTGTTCAAAGCCAGGCCAAAAAAAAAAAAAAGGACGAACAGGAGTGGAAAATCAGGCTGAACCCTGGAATTTCCTCTAAACCTTGCAGATGGGAGCAGGAAATGATCAGCTCAGCTCCCCGTAATGAAGCTCTCCATGAAATGATGCTCATTGTCCATGTGTCGCAGCAGGCTTTGGACGTGAACCAGCCTTGCTGGGAAGGAGGGTGGGCTCGGGGACCTCTCCAAGGCCTTTCTGACTATTTTTTGGGAGGAAACTTCGGGAAAGCGATTGTGGAGCATCGGGGGAGGTGGCCCCAGACGTGTCCCTTCCTCCTCCCCGTTTCCCTTCTGCGTTTTCCCAACCCCAAACCCATCCCTGTCCGCGCAGGAAACCGACGTTCAGTTGTGTTTGTATCCTAAATTCCCAGTGGTCACTCGGAAGCGAATCCCAGTGCCTCGGGAGGCTTTTAGGAATTCCCAAGGATTTGGTTTAATCAGGGATCTGCAGTAATTTAATATATTTGCAGTGCTCTCCTCTTTAATACTTAATGAGTGATGATTAGGTTTGTGTATCAGAGCTGAAATCTGCAAGTTAGGTGGCAATTAATGTTTGAAGTGCTCTGTAACTCCAGATATAATGATCCTATTTGCCAAGTAATTATGGAATGTATGTGCCTAATAAACAATAACGCTCGGATCCCACGCTCACCTGAGGAGCTCCCCGTGGAAAAATCCGGGGAGCCGGGCTCCCCTGCACCTCGGGTTTGGAGAAGTTGGGCCGGGCCTTCGGAACTTCAGGAAGGGCGATTTCATTGGGTTTGAGGAAGAGGTGATAACGGCGAGGCTGGGGAAGCCCTGGAGAAGGATCCCAGGGAAGCTCCTGGATGCCCGGGAGTGTCCAAGGCTGGGCTGGGCGGGGCTTGGGGCACCCAGGCTGAGTTTAAGGTTGTGTGATTCCACGGGAACAGAAGGGTGAACTTCCCGCTCCCTCCTTGCCCTGCCCTCAGCAGAGCCGAGCTTGCTGGCAGGAAGGGAACGACGTAACCCAGCAGGGGCTGCGCTCCCTCTTTTCTATTACCCCGGCTTCCTCCCTGCCTGATTCCAGGCTGCTTCATTAGCAAAAGGAACCATTACGCAACACAGGCAGCCAGCCCAAAGAAAACAGCCCCGGAAGGGCCGCACGAAATCGGGAATCAAATTCCACTCCCTGAATTCTTTACAGCCAAATCCAGGCGAATATTCCGTTTGCAGAGCTCGGACCGCTCTGCAGAGCCCGGTGCACAATGGCTCTTTCAGCAGGCACGGAGCTGCGCATTTCACACGGATAAATATTCCGGGGGGGATTTTATGATTTTATAATTCCAAACCCAAGGTTAGATGGAGTTTTCATGAGTCAAATACACCGAAAATGAGGCCGAGCCAGGCATTTCCTCCCAGGCCGTGGAGTTTAGGAGCAGCTGAGCTCCTGAGTAAACACGGCCAAGTTCATTTGGTATTTTTTTTTAATTGACTTCCCACCTTTTACTGAGATGGGGAAATGAACAATGAAAGATTTTGTTTCTGTTTGCTGGGATTCATCCTTTGGAACTCTGTGTGCATCCCGATTTTCAGCAGGGAGCACAGCTTCCATCCCCGTGGCTCGTGCCATCTTGGAGCATTTCAGATAAGGCTGAAATGGCAGGACACGGATTTCCCTCTCTGGAAAAGCAGGGCAGGAGTTGCCCAAGGGATGGCTCTGACCCTCCACCCAGGAAACCATGGGATCCGTTTCTTTTGGAGACAGAGTTCTTACAGCATTTCTTTGGTCAGTGTTACAAGTTTGTAAGAACATCCACGGGCTGCTCATCCCGGAGCAGAAATTCCACCCGTTCCGGGCCTGACCCCTCCTTGGGAAGGTCAAACCCCTTCCTGCCTCTGCGGCTGGCAGAGGAGGCTTCTCCCTGCATCTCCATCTTCCGGGTAGGTAGGGCTCCCAAAATAAACTCCCGCATCCAGCTCCAGGCAGGAATCGACAGCATGAATCATGCCGGGCAAACGTCATCCCAGCCATGGGAACGGGGCTATGTGGGAATTGAGAAGACAGCAATTATCCGTGTTCCAGAGCTCAGCGAGGAACGCCGGCTCTGCCAAATCCCGGGAAGCTTTCCCTGCCCTTTGCTGGCGGCGCCGCCCTTCCTGCCCCCATCTCCGAGCTGGGATGGGATGGGGCAGCGGGATAAACGCGGCAAGGATCCCCCCTCGGTGGGAACACATGGCGGAGCAGCCACCTCTTCCTCTCTGGGAAGTTGCTCCAAGCTCCGCAGACACCCTCGGGAACAAAGAGAGACAAAGCAGGAGACACTCGAGAGAGGAGCAGCTTGCCGCTTGTGGAATCAGCCGAGCCGGCAGCCAGCTCCTGATCTTTATCCAAGGTGTGCAGAAATGCCCGGGGAACAGCAACGCCGCCTCCAGGCGTTCCCGAGTCGCCATCCCCCGCTGCCCAAAGCCTTTGGAACATCTCAGGGGAGCAGGGAAAGAAGGGAGAGCGCATCCCCGGGCAGGTCCCGGCTCTCCCCTTCCCCCTTGCCGAGTTTTTCACCTACTTGGCCGTGTCCCAGAAAGAGCCTGCACGCAAGTGAGAGACCCTGGAGCTCGGAGCCTCTCTGAAGCTGGCAGCGGCGCTAAGATTAGAGAGCGAGAAGTGTGAGGGAGCTGAAAGCCTGTGAATCCTGCTAAGGATAGAAAGGCACGAGTAGGAGGCAGCCAGAGCCCATCCCGAGAAACCCGAAGTCGAGCGGGATTTCCGGCTAGGGAAGGCAGGGATGTGCCGTCGGGATCCGACAGCCAGCTTCCCAAAGTAGGGATCAGGGCACGCCCTGCCCTAGGACACGGGAAGCACCGGCCCGTGCTCCCAGGGGAAGTCCTGTCTCCCCTGGGTGCTGCAGACACCCGGGCAGGCAGCCAGGTTATCCGGCATTCCGGGGCCAGGGCATTGCAGGCACGGGGAGGGACCTCAGGAATGCTGCTGCCTCTCTACATCCAGGTGAAATACGAGTCCTCCTGTGATTTCCCCTCTGCTGCCAGGGTGCCAGAACGGTTTGGGTGGGAAAGGACCCCTGAGGATCCTTTCATGTCACCCCATGCCACGGGCAGGGACAACTTCCACAATCCCAGCTTGCTCCAAGCCCAGTCCAGCCTGGCCTAGAACACTTCAGGAAACGTCAGCTATCCCAAATCCTACAAATCCTACTGTACCAACCCCAAATTACCAGACTAAGGAGGAATAAAGACAATTGTAAGACCTAAACTGTGGAAAAAATCCAGAGGGGCAAACAGAGCACCTAGGACCTACAAGCATTTTGAATATAGCTTGGAATAAGGTCAGATAAAATATTCCAGCCCTTGTCTAGTTAATGGAAAACAATACAAGGAACGCCCCCAGGAGCAGCTGAGTCTCGGGATTTTTTTTTGGAACGCTCAACACTTGGGAAGGGCTCCCGGGGAGTCTCGGCTCTTCCTGCAGGGACAGAACCGCTCTGCTCCCACTGAACTCCGGCGGGGTTTTACTTCACTGGAGCAGAGTTAGGTTAATGCTGAACGTTTGGAAAACACCGTTCCCGCTTGCCAGGCTGCCTCCTCAGAGATCTCCCCATCATTAGTTTAATTCAGCCATCAATGCTTGCAACGGCAGCCCAGGGATTCGGATGCTCCACCGAGTCAACTGCTAGCTTTGGAAATGGGCTCTGCTTCCTTTTCTGCCGTCTAAAACTTGTTCTGGAAGCCCCTTTCCCACTCATTTCCACCCCACTTAGGAACCCTGCGGGGAAGATGGCATTTGGGACGGCAGTGCCATGTCTTCCACCGTCCCAGGCTGCTCCGAGCCCTGTCCAGCCTGGCCTCGGACGCTCCCAGGGATGCAGCCACAGCTTCCCTGCGTCCGCTGTGCCAGCTTGGGTGGGCCTGCTCCAGTGGGAAACATCCCTGGTGGGCTTTAAGGTCCCTTCACCCCAATATTCTGGGATTGTGCAGGAAACTCTGACAGGGGCGGCTGAGAGCCTACCTCTCCCAATTCCCAATTCCCAATTCCCAATTCCCCTTTCCCGTCCGAGACCGTCACTCCCCCGGAGGTCCCGAGCAGCGTAACGAGCCGCGCCTCGCTCGCCGAGGGCCCCCCAAAATCCTTCCCCGGCGTTATTGTTTGCAAAACGTCGGGTAAAATATAAATGATGCTTTCAATTTCAACCAAACCTCACACTGTTCCCAGCTTTAATAACAGTTTTGACAGATGAGATTTCCATCATCTGTTTTTGTCTTTGTCAAGGCTCCTCCAATAAATGCTCTAAACTAACAGATGTGACTATAAAGGCTGAGGCATCAGGAGCTGAGCTTTGTCAAGTGCTACCAGAGATAAATTAATTCCTAGTTTAAGCTTCCACTGAGCACTGGAACATCCCTTTCCCCCGGTTTCGGTGCCTGACCTCGTGCAAGTTTCACAGCCAGGGAGAAACCGATGCCGGGAAATCCCAGTGAAACTGTGAGCAGCGATCGGGGCACTAAGTGAGGCACCAGTTTAGGCCAGGGTATCAAACTGGGAGCCAGAAACCTCCTGGAAATCCGATCCCCACCGAAAGGGAACTTGAATTCCCAGCACTTCTAAACCACAGGTGAGTTATCCGAATGCTAACGCAGGTTTTAGGTGAGGCTCTGAGATCCTGATTTCCTCGCTGACATTCCTGCTCCCTTCCCCTTGCCCAGCCCCACAGGCACCCCCAAATCAATTTAGGGCCGATCGGGTGCTGGAGCAACAGGTAATTCTAACCAGGAATTAGAAATTCCAGCGGTAGGAGGAACAGACATCCATTGTTTCACCCACGCCTCCGGATTTGACTCGAATACACCCAATAATAAATAAGACGTAATTGGGTCTGGCCTCCTGACTCCCGCTCTTCCGAAGGCATGAATAAATGAATTAATCACAGCCACCAGGGTGAGGAGAGCGAAATCCACGGGGGAGAGAAGGGCGGACGGAATGAAAGGCCCGGTGTCAGAAAAATCCCGCAATAAAGTTATTTCCCAGCGTCGGTTTGATAAGTGAAAACTTAAATAAGGCTCGGGAAGAGAGACGTGCCAAAGACGCGGCTCCCGGGAGAGCGCGCCCGTCGGAGGCGGAACGAGGCCCGATCCTCCGGCCGAGGAACCCGGAATATCGACGGAGTTTCTCCCGGAAAAGCACACCGGGCTCCGTTTCATGGGATGTTTCCTTCCGGAGTGCCGGGGACTCCCCTGGAATAACTCGCTCCCGGCGGCTGTAGTTTTTTATCCCTCGCTATCGCCCCGACCCTCTCTCCAAACTCCGAGTGCCGTTCATTAAATTCCTCCTTCTACGGAGCCATAAACGCCGTCATCTCGATCCCGATAAGGGCTCTAAAGCTATCCCACAGGATCCTTGTGGTTGGAACTGATGGAACATTAGTGTCAGCGAAGACTATTATTTGAGTCTCGATATAATTAATAAAGCTTTTCTCTCCCCCCCAGGAACGCGCTAAATCTCCGACTCTTGTTTGCGTTCGGCGCGAGATTTCCCCACCTCGCGCGGAAAAGAGGGATACGGGGTGGGGGGGGGGGGGGGAAAACCGAGGATGAAAGAGCCTTTAAATATTTAACAGTCGAAACCCGACATAAATTGGAGATTTGAATAAAAAATCAGCCCAAGTATATTTGTACGAAACTGGTGAACAGAAGGAATACACATGCTCCGAGGAATAGATTTTATGCCAAACATCAATCAATCCCGGCTCCGAAGCCTATTTATAATACTGTGGGGGTTCTGGACGGTTGCACTTCACACTGGGAGGACCAATCCATGACATTATCTGGTGAACAATTGAAGGCTTTTACAAATAATTAAAACTCCGCTTGGAAACGGGGGAAATCTCGCCGCAGCTTTTGTGGCCACGCACCGGCTCGTGGCGATGGCAGAGCGTAAATAACGAGCAGTTAATGTCGGATTTGCTCCGCCATCCTCTGGCTGCCGGGCCTTTCTCCCCGGTTGTTGATCCGTCGGGCACAAATGTGGATTTACCTCCAGCTTTGCCTCCCCTCTCCCCTCACCTCCACCCGGGTTCGGTGGGATTTTGGGAAGGAATTGCTGGCTGGGAGGGTGGGCTGCCCCTGGCAGCGTCCCAGGCCAGGCCGGACGGGCTTTGGAGCACCCTGGGATGGTGGGAGGTGTCAGGCTCTAAGGTCCCCTCTAAGGCAGGCCCGGAAGCGCCCTGATTTGCTGATTCCATCAGCAGGGAGTGGGGCCGTGCCCGCTGACCCCTTCCTGCCCCACGGATCTCAGCAGCACCGAGTGCTGGATCCTCTGGGAGCCAATCCCCGGCTCGGGCCTTTCCCCCCAACCCCAAAGATGTGGGACTGCGGCCGTGTCCCGGTGTCCCCAGTGATGCCCAGCAGCGATCGGCCGGGCTCAGCTGAGCCCGGCCCGGTGGGAAGCGCTGCCCGTGTTCATCCCGGAGCTGCCCGGCCCCGAGCGCCGGCTGCGTGCGGCGGAGCAGCAGGGGGAGCTCAGACATCCCATTTTGGCTCTCTCCAAATGTCATTCCTTAAGACCTTCTGAGCAATTAAACCAAATTTAGCAGGAATCAATCATACAGACGCGAGGGTGGGAAATAATGAAGATGGATGTTGTTTAAAGCCTTCCAAGAGTTCCTGCCGGAGCTAGATATCATCCTGAGTAGGATTAGATTATCCAAGTGACCTTAGAAGCGTTCGAGTGTCCTCCCAAGTGGGAGAGGGCGGCACGGGGAGCCCCGCAGGTCCCTTTCCCCCTGGTTTGGTGCTCCTTTTCCGAGGTAAGCCCTTCCCCGGAGCGCTGCTGGCACGCCGGGGATGCACGGAGGCAGAGCGGAATCCCTGCCAGAGCGGGAGGAACACTCTGTTCTCCCAGCTCTCTTTCTCTACGAGCAAAATAAATCTTTGCTTTGAGACTGAAAATCCTGCTCCGAATCCGCTCTTGCCAGGTGTGGGGCCCGTGTATTTCATTTCCCCTAAAGTTCCCGCTGGGATCCAGGGGGCTGGCCGCTCCCCCTGCCTCTCCTCGCAGGAAACAGGTGGGTTTCAAACCTTCTGGAGACACCAAAGCACTTCTCTCCAAAGTGACTTGCAAAGCAAAAATATGAAAAAAAAAAAAAAAAAAAAAAAAAAAGAAAAAGAGATTTTTTTTTTTTTTCCCTATCCCCCAGGGATTTTTGAGCATACGAAGCACAAAAATAATCACCGAAGTGACGCAAAGGAAGAAAAAACCCAAGGATTTAGCCGGAGTCAGCAATCCAAAGGCAGCTCCCTGCTGCTGCTTCACCCCCATGACACTGAGTGGATTTAAGGGACTCTTCTGCTGAGCAGCGGCCAAAGCCGAGGCCTTAAATCCCTAGGAACTGCCGGAAGCCGGGCTGAAAACCTCGGGATGTGGGAAGGCGACGCCGTTCCGGATGAACGGCCCGAGCAAGGCTTCTTTTTGACACATTAGGAATAAAGAGAAGGAATATTGGGGCGCCGACACATCCCGTGCTCCGATCCCGGCCCCTTTCCCTGGACGGAGATGGGAGCCTCCCCCCGGAGCAGCCCCCCTCTTCCTGCCTTTGGACACACACAGGCTGGAAACCCAACACGTGTCTTCCAGACAAACCAGCCGGGTCTGGAATAGCGGGATGTCTGTGTCATCTCCAGCTGTTTCCCTCCTCTGCTGGAGCTTAAAGGAGTAAATATTGAAATAAACCCCCCCCCGGGCTCTCCTAAAGCAATCCAGATCCGTATCCCCCGGTCTGGGATAGGCACGGCGCAAATCCCCCGGCACCTCGCTTCTCCTCCTCCCGAGGCCTGAAGCGGAATTCTCATCAGGAAACCTTAAGTTAGGATCCAAGTGCCCCTGGGAGCAGCAGTCGGGATCGCAGTCGGGGTTTGTGACCCTCAGGAGCAGCAGGGCTCAGTGGGGTGGACAGCCCCGAGTTTTGCACGGGATTTTCGCCGAGGTTTTTTTGGCTCCGGGTGCGCGCCGCGCGTTTCCTCGGGGATTTGGTTGGTTTGAGTCGAGCTGAAACAAAAGCGGCGGAAAAGCAGCCGAGCTTCTGCGCTCTCGCTGCTGCGGTGGGAAAAGGGGGAAACTGGCTTTTCCTTGGAAGGAACACTGCCGCTCTTCCCTAATTTCTCTAATGACATTTGATATTATGGTGATGAGCGCCTTGGAAAATACATATGATAATCATTATAATCAAGCACATGCGTCTGGAGAGTGTAATAGGTACATTCTATAAATTAGAAAATAAACATGTGTTAAGGAACGACTTTTAATATTAATTTCCATTTTTAGAAAGCAAGGCCCCAGATCCAGCTGGGGATTAAGCAGCCCCAATGGGATTTAATGAATCCTGCCATCCCAGAATGGGTTGGGATGTGAGGCACCTTAAAGCCCATCTCACCCCACCCAAGGGACGGGGATCCGGGGGCAGCCCCAGCCTTGGAGGGGAGAGGCGCCTAAATCCCAAATCGTCACCCCCAGCCTCATCCAATAACTCAGGATGCAAAGCGCCGCAGCCCCTCAGCCAGCACAAGAACTGCCGGGGTGGGGAGCATCCCCTGGGTTCGGAATCACGCCAGGGCGCTCCAGATGTTCCAAACGCTGCTCCACACCGGGATGCAGGCCGCAGAGGGATGCTGAAGGAGTGCCGGGCTGGCCGGGCCTTGAGGCAAGCCGGCCTAGTGAAGGTGGCCCCGCATGACTGCGGGATCCCTGCCTTTGGAAGGAGGAGGAGAACAAGGCCGGAAGCGCAGAGTAGCTGCAGAGGAGCAGGATGAACCCCTGGGCCGATCTCCCGGAGCGGGGAACGGAGCCCTTCCCAAAAGCCGGCCCTCGCCCCGGAGGCTCTGCCGCTGCACAGCCTATTGATTTTAGGAGCCATGCACGGGAATTGTGCGTCTGCACCATTACCAGGACAAGCAGGAGGCGCACGGAGTCGTTTCCCTGCCGGAGCCCGTTGTCCCATGCTGTGCCCTATGGGAAGCCACTGATTCCTACACTTGGAGCAGGGACAATGCAACTTAATCAGAGTGACAGGAAACAGGCAGCAATTACAGTGTGCAGCTACATCTGCTGGGTTCCACTTCACTGAAGGAAGAGTTATCTCAATTTTAATGTACAGCCCTTTTTCATGTTTCATTTAACCTCTGCCGTATTATTAACCGCATCAAAATATAACGACGGTCGTTAGGGAAAAAAAAACCAAAACAACAAGCCCCGAAAAACGAGAACATTTGGGAAAATTTGGACTCTTCCCCCTTTTATCTGTAATTTAACGGCCTGGGTTAAATCACAGCCCCGATCCCGCTTCCTCCAAACTCCGCGGCAAAGTAATTCCCCGTGCACCGGAAGCAAGATGTGACCTGCTGATATTCCTTTCCCTTAATTGCCACGGTGGAGCGAAGCCTCCCCGAGAGTTTGCCTTGAAAGATTCTCATTGTTCAGCGTCTCACTGGAAAAGCAATCACCGGGAATCCATCAGGATCTGCGGGAAACTGGGAGAAAGGGAACAAACCCTGGGTTGGAGCAGCCCCGTGGCTCCTCTGGGAGCCATCCATCCGTGCTGTCCTCGTGTCACCACCAGGTACAGAGTGTCACTTGGGAATCACAGGCCTGGAAAGGGGACCAAAAATCCTGGCGACAGGCTTTGGGGCGGAGAAGGTTCCGGAGCCCTCGAATCACTTCTGGAATGGTTTGGGTTGGGAGGGACTTTAAGGATCATCCCATTCCAGGATTCCATAATAAACCGAGGCGAAGCTAACTAAAAGAGATCGAACAACCCCCGAGTGTGGAGAACAATGAAGCACCCACCCGGAGGGGGTAATCAGCGCCTGAGGAGTCTCTAATCTAACGAGGACATCTTAAGCGAAGCGCCAAACGCCTCCCCGTGCCGCCAGGATTCCTATGAAGCTAATTGGAAGGAAGTTGGAAAAGCTTTCTGGCAGGATCCTCTAATAAGCCTCGTTCATCCGGGGGACGGCGGTGCGCCGCATATTAATAAAAAGGCGGGCGAGGGAACTGAGGGGTGGGGAGACCGGGGGGGGGTTTGGGTGGGATACTGGGAAGAAATGGCAAAAAGGGACACGAAAATCCCGTTTTCTCCGGATTTGGGGAGTGCGGGGCATAAAGAGGTTGTTGGTTTGGGCCTGCAAGTTGTGCTAAGGGCGGGCGCTCGACTGAGCACAACTAAAAGACTCCTCCTGTTGAGCGAGCCCACGGATTAGATATGAATTATCCCGTTTGCATTTCATTTAGTTTGATTTTCTCTCTATTTCCTATTTTCTAAATTAGATAACCCGCGCTTGATTTAAGGTAATTCGCCTTTACCGACTATTACTTAAGGCTAAGCATTTGCAAAGCCATTCCAGGAGAGGAGGAAAATTAAACGGCGGGAATTTAGGGTTTGGAGAACAAAAGGAAGGCAGGGGATGGAAGGGAAGCGATGATGAACGGGGAGCCGGCGACGCCTCAGCCCCAAGAGCTGCCTGTGACCGATGCCACGAGCTTTTCCAGACGCTCCGGAGCTTCCTTTGTGCATCCTGCACTTAAAAATTTCATGAGCCGAGCTCCTCGTGTATTTACCGCTGCTACAGCAACGGGGACCCATAAGCAGGAAAATGGAGTTGGATGATCCCCCCTTTTTTTTTCTTTGGGAGAGATTACGGGCTCCGGCAATTTAACCGCCTGCTTTTATTTCCACGTTATATTGCAGTTGCATCTGGAAATGGGGAAATTCAGTTTGGAAACCGAAAGGGGGAGGAGGGAAGACAGGAGGGAAGCGGGGAAAAACACAAGACGTGGGCAGCGAAGCCTCTCTCTGACACGGCACCCTGAAAACCTCTCCCAGATGAATGTGGGATCTCTTTAGGAGCTGCTAATCTATGCAAAGCAAATTGTTTTGGATTTGCCCGGCCCATCCCTGCCCACCCTGTCATTTGTAACTGCTGCCTGCCGTGACAGAAACTCTTCATCAAGCGCGGGGCTGCGCGCACGCACACCTCAAACTCATTAGAAGCGGCGAGGTTTGCAAGGGCACAGCGGCACGGAACCCCCTCGGCGCCCCATCCTGAGCGTTTCTCCGTGGGACAGCCCTTTCCGTGGGTCGGAGCCATGGGGCTGGACCCACGGGACCCACTGGGAGGTGTCCCCTGGTGCGTCCCCAGCACCCTCCTGCTGGAAATCAGGATGTTCCGCCCCGCACGCAAGACAAATCCTTCTCCATCCAAATGTCTCCGAGAACAATTTTCGCCTGGAGAATGTTCCTTCATTCCCATCTGTGCAGATCACAGTTTGAAATGCTGCCTGCACTTTCCAAAACCCTTGCTTCACCGGGAAAAAATAGCCAGAGCAAACTACCAAAAAAAAAAAAAAGAAAAAAAGAAAAAAAAAATAGAAAACACGGAAAAATCCCAAGCTACCAAATGGATATGGAATCAAAATAAGGGAAGGAAGCGCTGAAGCCATCAGCCCTCCTCCATTTATTCTGCTGACAGACCCAGTAAGGTGTCCCAGTTCCCAGCCCGGGGTTTTACACCACGTACACACATCCACAACCCTGCCTCGCTGCTGCCTGGCACACCTCGGGAACGCCACTGAGTCCACCAGTGGAATTCTGTATCGACGGCGTTCCCAAATAAATCTCGGGGCCGCCTCATATTAATGAGCTGTCACGGCTCCCATTGTTTTCCCAGGGCCTTGCAGCTGCATTCTTGCACAGGTGCTTGGCAAATCCAAACGAGGCTGGTTCGGGATTCCAGGAGGGGACCGAATCCCTCCTCCGGCGGATTGTTGGGGGAGTTATCCATGCGGGAAACACGGCTTTACTTTCCCCGCGCTGCCTCGCTCCTGTTCCCCCTCCCCGACCCCTCGGCTTGCCGGTGATGAAATGAAAGCCGCAGATTCCCGGTAAAGCTCACCCCCCTAAGGGCAGGAACACCGGGAACACCCTCCGCTATCCCGGACTGCTCCGAGCCCCGCCCAGCCCGGCCTGGGACGCTCCAGGGCCGCAGGGGCAGCCGGAGGCGGCTGACACCCGGCTCTCTGCGGCCGCGGGTGCAGGAGCTGCGACGCTCCCCAGCCGAGGGCAGGCAGGATTTGCAGCGTGGCTGCGTACCCGGCAGGGAGAGGCTTTCTCGGGCGGCGACTGCCCGCCAGGACCAGCCTTGAGATGCCAGCTGGAGGCATCTCGGCTCTGCGTGGACTGGGATGAAGCTCAGGAATATCAGGTGTTTCCTCCGGGGCCTCAGACCAGGCGTGGAAAGGCCCATCCTAGGCCAGGAGCAGCCAGTGACAGGCCCGAGCAGCCCCGAGCTGAGCCACCTCACAAACGAGCCTCGCTTATTTCAGAGCTGGACGCTCAGCTCCTTCCCCACGTCCACCCCAAAGAACCAACTTCTCCTAGACCTGGAAGCGGCCTAATCGTGCGTCCAGCCCGCGGGATTCAAATCCGACCTCAACCCCTTCACTAAGCGCGAATACTTGTATTTGTGTGTGAAGTTAGATTATGTCCCAGGCTGCTCCCGCAACAACAAAGGTTGGAATTTCTATGGTTTAATAAAAGGAGATTAATATGGAAGTGAAACAAATCTACTGGTAGAAAAAGAAGCAGAATCAAAATCCATTTAAGTGAAACCCGCAGCTCTTTATATTGCAATCCTAATACACTTAGAGGAGCAGCTTCCCTAAAAACTGGCCTTGTCACCGATAGCCCTTTATTCTTCCCTCTGTGTTCCTCGTCAAGGAGCTAATTCAGGCAGCTAATTGGGACAATAACTAATCCAGCCGTGTATTCCCCCAATTATTCCCTTCTTCATCCCTCTCCCATTCTTATTCCCATGCATTTTTTACAGCAGCTTTTAATTCAATTATAAGGACAAGCGAGGGATGGGGCTCAGCCCGAAGGGTCCCTTGCCATCGCCGGGTCCAGGCTCAATAACAAACAGCAATAACAGAAATAGGATAGAACACAAGATAATGACAACAACAACAACAAATTTTTGCCAGCGGTGGAGAGACTTCAAAGAACACTCAATAATTTAAAGAACACCACACGGGGGAATAAACTGTTAAACCTCATCAACTCTCCCAGAGGCTCGCTCCAAATGATATTCCCAGAGAAGCTGGGGATGCCCCAGCCCTGGAATCGTTCGAGGCTGGGCCGGAAGAGGCTCAGGGCGAGGGATTTTAAGGATCATCCCTCCCTGCCACACCTTCCACAAGCCCAGGTTACTCCACGCCCCGGCCAAACATTTTTCCATATTTAGGAAACGCAAACAATTCCTGCCGAAATCTCGGTAAGGGATGGCCTTATTGCATTTTCTGTACTCCTGTCATCACAACCCATGGATTTCCGTAATGACCTACATATGCCCATTACAAAAATTGAAAATACATGGAAAATCTCTCTACATCCCCTGCACCTCTTGGCCTTCCCCCAAATCCACTGTTTTCTCCCTAATGGACCGCAGTATTCCATATCCATTAGTACAACCGAAAATGATGACATTTCGCTTTAATTGAAATCAAACATCCTCTTTCATTAGGGAATTAGAAAACAAACCAAATTTTAATCGGAATTCAGACGAGTACAGAAGAATATTTTCCCACCTCCGGGAGTACCTTTCCATGGAAATCAGCAGTATTTCCGAGGCAATGAATGGAGCACACTCTTTGCTGAGCTGCACTGAAATGATCGAGTTTATGTTCCCCTCTAACCCAAACAAGCCTCGTGTTGACACCGCAACAAGGAAGCTCAAAAGGAGGAACTGCATGGAAATTATAAGGGTTTTTTTTTTGCTCCGTTTTCCCACTTGTTTATTTTCGGGAAGCGGAGAAACAAACACTTCGGTGATTTGGGGGTTTAGCCTATAAAATTTATTAAGTGCAACCTCGTTCCACCTCTGTTTTATGACAAAACCCAATGTGGCAGCTCCGGATCACATGGATTCACTCATGCCATCAGCTACTGCAGCTCCGTAACATGAATCACCTTGTTTTCACAACCACCACGGGGATTGGGGGAATGCTTTGGGATTTCAAGCATCGTCCAGCTCCACCCCTTAGACCGCTTGTTCAAGCCTTATCCTAACTGCCCTTGGACACTTCTAGGAAAGGGGAGTCTGATAATGTGAATTCTGAGGTGGCCAAAGGCACCCACCCCCTGCTCAGCCAATTGTCCACATGGAATTCCTGAGGCTTGCTGAAAATAGGACATATGGGGACAGTATAAAATCCAGAGGATTAAAAATGGAAAATTAATAATACCGGGGCTGGGGTGGCAGTTGGGTTAGCCCTTTTCCTACTTAATTCCCAAATAAAACCTCACAGCCCGTTATTAACCAAATCCATCATTAATTTGAAGGCAGCATCCCTGGAAGTGTTCAGGGCTAGGATGGATGGGGCTTGGAACATTCTGGTCTAGTGACAGACCCTTCCAACCCAAACCATTCCATGATTTTATATCATTCCCCCTCCCTCTGCCTTTCCGCATTCCCTTATTTTCATTTCCACGACCTGCTTGTGCACCAGCCCCACTGCGGGCTCAGCACCCCAAAAAAACCCCATTGTAAAAGGAATAATTCCAACCTACCTTTCTCGCGGGGCGCCGAGGGTTGAGCGGGCTGAAATCCTTCGAGGGTCTTGATCGCGGCTGAGGCGCTGAAAATCCTCCACAGAGTTTGCTGGACGCTGAGGGAGCTGAGGGGGACGGAGACCCTCACGGCGCTTCAGCAGTGGCGCGAAGGCGGGAAAACATCGCGGGTGCTCCGAGGGCGCGGGGAGGGGCAAAGCCCGAACCGAGGCCCGGCCGAGGCGGGAACCCCCTCAGGGCGGAGCGGCGCCAGCCCCCTCAGCGGCACGAACTCCTCGGGGCAGCGGGGCCCGGGCTCCTTCGGGGCGGGGCGGGGCGGAGCGGCGCAGGGGCATCTCAGGAGAACGAGGCGCGAGCCCCTCAGGCCGGAATTGCGCTGGCATCTCAGGAGAACGAGGCGCGAGCTCCTTCGGGATGGAGCGGCGCGAGCATCTCAGGGCGGAATGGCGCGAGCCCCTCAGGCCGGAATGGCGCGAGCATCTCAGGAGAACGAGGCGCGAGCGGCTCGAGGCAGCGAGCGAGGCGCGAGCTCCTTCGGCGAGCCCCCTCAGGGGGATGAGGCGTGAGTCCCCTCAGGCCGGAATGGCGCGAGGCCCTCAGGGTGGAACGGCGCGAGCCCCTCAGGCCGGAATGGCGTGAGTCCCCTCACGGCGGAGCGGCGCGAGGCCCTCAGGGTGGAACGGCGCGAGCCCCTCAGGCCGGAATGGCGTGAGTCCCCTCACGGCGGAGCGGCGCGAGGCCCTCAGGGTGGAACGGCGCGAGCCCCTCAGGCCGGAATGGCGTGAGTCCCCTCACGGCGGAGCGGCGCGAGGCCCTCAGGGTGGAACGGCGCGAGCCCCTCAGGCCGGAATGGCGCGAAGCCCCTCAGGCCGGAATGGCGCGAAGCCCCCTCACGGCTGAGTGGCGCGAAGCCCCCTCAGGGCGGAATGGCGCGAGCATCTCGCGAGAACGAGGCGCGAGCGGCTGAAGAGAACGAGGTGCGAGCCCCTCATGGCGGAGTGTCGCGAAGCCCCCTCGGGGATGAGGCGCGAGCCCCCTCACGGCGAAGTGGCGCGAGCCCCTCTGGAGAACGCGGCGCGAGCGGCTCAAGGCAGCGAGGCGCGAGCCCCCTCAGGGCAGCGGAGCGCGAGCCCCCTCAGAGCGGCGCGAGCCCCCTCAGAGCGGCGCGAGCCCCCTCAGGGCAGCGGAGCGCGAGCCCCCTCAGAGCGGCGCGAGCCCCCTCAGGGCAGCGGAGCGCGAGGCCCCTCAGAGCGGCGCGAGCCCCCTCAGGGCAGCGGAGCGCGAGGCCCCTCAGAGCGGCGCGAGCCCCCTCAGGGCGGAATGGCGCGAGCCCCCTCAGAGCGGCGCGAGGCTCCTCAGGGCGGAATGGCGCGAGCCCCCTCACAGAGCGACGCGAGCCCCTCTGGGGGACGAAGCGAGAACTTCTCATGGCGGAGTGGCACGAACCCCCGCCTCAGGGGAGCGAGCCCCGAGCCCCCCTCACGGGCTGGGCTGAGGGCCGGGAGCGCCAGGAACCTTCGGAGGATCTATGGGAGCCGGAGGCCCATCACGGCGTCTCATCGTGGCGGAGGGTCGCGAAACCCATCGGGCGGGAGCTGAAACCCTCCAGGTAACTGCTGATGGGGCTGGAACAAGGCGCGGAGTCTGCTCGTGGTTTGAGGGCACGAGAAACCCCTCACAGGGTTTGTTGAGGGCTGGGAGGGATGAGGGGCCTGAAAGCCCTCACGGGTGTGTGAGGGGTCTGAAACCTCTCACGGAGTTTGCTGAGGGATTTGAAACCCTTCGGGGGCCTGCTGGGGGGGTCTGAAACCCTTTACGGGTGTGCTGAGGGGGCTGAAAGCCATCCTAGGTCTTGCTGAGGGTGCTGAAATTCCTCCCTTGTGTTGCTGAGGGTGCTGGAACCTCTCCTGGCTGTGCTGAGACCCCTCCCGGGTGTGCTGAGGGTGCTGAGTCCCCTCCCGGGTGTTGCTGAGGGTGCTGAGACCCCTCCCGGGTGTTGCTGAGGGTGCTGGAACCTCTCCTGGGTGTGCTGAGACCCTTCCCGGGTGTGCTGAGGGTGCTGAGACCCCTCTCAAGTGTGCTGAGATCCCTCTTGGGTGTGCTGAGACCCCTCTCGGGTGTGCTGAGACCCCTCTCGGGTGTGCTGGAACCCCTCACGGGTGTACTGAGACCCCTCTCGGGTGTGCTGGAACACGTCACGGGTGTACTGAGACCCCTCCCGGGTGTGCTAAAGGTGCTGAGACCCCTCTCGGGTGTGCTGGAACCCCTCACGGATGTACTGAGACCCCTCCCGGGTGTGCTGAGACCCCTCTCGGGTGTGCTGAGACCCCTCCCGGGTGTGCTGAGACCCCTCTCGGGTGTGCTGAGACCCCTCACGGATGTACTGAGACCCCTCCCGGGTGTGCTGAGGCTGCTGAGACCCCTCTCGGGTGTGCTGAGACCCCTCTCGGGTGTGCTGAGGCTGCTGAGACCCCTCTCGGGTGTGCTGAGACCCCTCTCGGTGTGCTGAGTCCCATCCCGGGTGTGCTGAGGGTGCTGGAACCTCTCCTGGGTGTGCCGAGATTCTTCCCGGGTGTGCTTGAGGGTGCTGAGACCCCTCTCGGGTGTGCTGAGACCCTTGCTGGGTGTGCTGAGACCCCTGTCCGGTGTGCTTGAGGGTGCTGAGACCCCTCTCGAGTGTGCTGAGGGTGCTGAGATCCCTCTCGGGTGTGCTGAGACCCTTGCCGGATGTGCTGAAACAGTTCCCGGGGGTGCTGAGACCCCTCTCGGGTGTGCTGAGACCCCTCCCGGGTGTGCTGAGGGTGCTGAGACCCCTCTCGGGTGTGCTGAGACCCTTGCCCGCTGTGCCGAGGGGGCCGGAAGCCCTCTCGGGTGTGCTTGAACCCCTCCCGGCTGTGCTGAGACCCCTCTCGGGTGTGCTGGAACCTCTCCCGGCTGTGCCGAGGGGGCCGGAAGCCCTCCCGGCGCCGCTGCCGGCCGAGAGGCCGAACGCCCCGGGGGCCGCGGCGCGGGCCGGGCGCTGCGGCGGCGCCGATCCCCGCGGGCTTTGCGCGGGAACACGTGAGGGGCGCAGCGAGGGGCGGCGGGGTCCCTCCATCTTGTGAGCCCCGCCGCGCCGTCCCGCCCGCTTCCTCCCGCCCTCCTCCTCCTCCTCCTCCTCCTCCTCCTCCTCCTCCTCGTCATTGTCTGCGAGCGGCGGCGGCGGCGCTTATAAGGCGGCGGGCATTGCCCGGATGTGAGCGGCGGGCGATGCGGCTGCCCGGGCGGGATGCGATCGGCCGCGGCTCGGCGGGGGAGGCCGCGCTGCTGAGCCGGAGGAGGCGGCGGGCGCTGCTCTAAACTTGGACCAAGTTGGGGAACGGGCGGCCCCGCGCTCCCCCGAGGGGGGAGTCGCCTGGTTTGGTTTGTTTTTTTGGTGTTTTTTGGTTTTTTTTTTTCCGGGATTTGGGTATTTTTTGGGTTTTTTTGTTTTTTTTTTTTTTAAAGGAAGGACAAGGAGGGGGCAAGTCCCCGAGAGCCGCGGCGCTGCGAGCCCGTCACCATGTGTCTGTAAAAACAATAGGGCAAAAGTTGTCGGACCTTTTTTTTTTTCCTTATTTTTATTTTTTTCATTGGTTTTTAATTTTTTAAAAATTTTTTAAAAATCTAATTTATATTTTTTTGTGGTCGGTGGCCGGGCCCCCCAAATCCCAACAAAGCCAGGTGTAGTGTGCCTGTAAAGCTGTGGAATAACCCGGAGCAGGACTGACACTTTCCATACTTTTTGGTGGTTTTGGAGGGTCACACACGTGTGAGACAATAAAGCACTTTGGCAGAAGATTCCTCTCTTTTTATTTTGATTATTTTTATTACTTTTTTTTTTTTCTTTCTTTCTTTTTTTTCCCCCTTGGAATATTGTGAACATATTTGTGGCCATTTAAGGTAAAGTTCCAATTTGCTGTTAGACTAACTTGTCTGTGGTTTTTTTTTTTTTTAATTATTATTATTATTTTTTGCTTTCATTTTTATTTTTTGATTGAAATTGTCGATCCCGATGTGTTATTTGAAAAAAAAAAAAAAAAAAAGAAAGAAAAGAAAGTGCAAGTTCCGGGCTGTGTAAATCTATACATTGTATATACATTGCATAGACACGTGTGGGAGATACACCAAGGTGCGGACGCGGGGACTCGCTGCTTTATTTCCTACCGGAAAATGAACTCCGAGGAGTTCTTTCGAGTGGTGTCCGGCCTGCCAGAGGAAAATACGGAATAAAAGCGGCAGAAGGAAGGGCGAGAGGAAGAGGGGGGGCTGGCAGCATCCCCAAAAACTTGCGCGTAAATCCGAGGGGCTGCTTTTGCAAAGTTTGCGGCGATGCTCTGGGAAAATGGGAAAGCTTGGCGTTGGGAATCGAGCCGGGGGGAGGGCGGCAGCGAAGCGACCAAAACAAAGCGGGATTCTAGATTAAAAAAAAACCCCAAAAAATCCAAAATAAAAAGACGAAGGGAAGGGGTAATCCAAGAGGGGGGGAAAAAAAAAAAAATCTCGTTCCTTTCGGCCAAGCGGCCGCGTCACGTGCGTCCGCGGCCCCGTATAAACGCGTTGGCCATGTGTGCGCGAGCCGGGCGAAGCCGAGCTGGAAGCCTCGGAAAAGTGCGGCGGGAGCGGGCGGGAGCCGAGCGCGGAGCTCCATGAGCGGCGGCGCCGGGTACGGAGGCGGCGCCGGGGCTCGGCGGGCGCGGGGCTGGGCCGGGCTCCGCGCCCCTTCCCTCTTCCCTCTTCCCTTCCCTCGGCTCCCCTCCCCCCGGGCGCTGCCTCCGCACAGGCCCGAGCCGCTCCCGGGTTGTTGTCGGCCTCGTTCCCCCCCCTCTCCTCTCCGCAAATTAGGAATCGGGGCTAATTGTCCCCCGCTGCCCCCCCCTCCCCGTCCCCGGAACCTGCGCTTCGCCTCTCGCCGTGGCTTTTTTTCTTTTATTTTTTTTTTCCTCCTCGCTCTTTGCCGTTTCTGCCTCCGAAACGCTACTTTGCGTGGAAGAAGGAGAAGGGAAAAAGTTGGGAGCGGATGGCTGTAGTTTTCTTCTCTGGGATCCTCGTTGATTCCTCGCTGAACCTCCTGTTGCATAAATGATGCTCCGGGAGCGAGGCTTTGCCTGGTTTTTTCTCCTCCGGATTTGGGTTTAAGAGTGGATGTTCCCGGGTTTGGCTCGCCTCTTTGGAAATACAATATCGCCTTTTTTTTTTTTTTTCCTTGTTGGTTGTTTATTTGTTGTTGGTTTTTTTTTGTTTGGTTTTTTTTGCTGCCCCTCCATCTTTTTTTTTTTTTCCCTCCCTTCTTCTTCTCGACCACCCAACCCCCCCCGACCCCTCTCGAAAAAGCAAAATCCGACTGTGTTTCCTGCAAGGCTCGGGATTTCTGATTGCGGTTATTTCCATGTTTCTAGGTTTGTGTGATTTTGCTAAAATGCATCACCAACAGCGAATGGCTGCCTTAGGGACGGACAAAGAACTGAGTGATTTACTGGATTTCAGTGCGGTAAGAAACAACGGTGGAAATTAGCAACAGCTGTAAAAAAAAAATAAAAATATCTTCTAGCTGCTCCGTTAACAAAAAAAAAAAAAAAAAAAAAAATTCCAGCCAAAAAAAACCCCCAAACCCTAAAGCAACAAAACCAACCCCAAACTGTGCTCTAAGTGCATTGGGTAATTTTTAATCAGCAGCTAGAAGCATGGTAAATCTTTTTTTTTTTTCTCTTTTAAAAAAAAAAAAAAAACCCAAAAAACCAACCCGGAGTATTTTTAGCCTTTCTGATTGTGTGTGATGGGAGATGCAGGCGCGTTCGCAGCTTGGTTTCACGTCTCGGACGGCTCAAAGAATTCCTGCCAAAAGAAACGCCCCGAAAACTGACCATTTCTCATCATTCCGTCCTCCCGACATCGCGCTCGTGTCGCGCTTTAGGTTTCCGAGCCTCGTTGGCGCACCGGCTGATTAATTGCTAACGAGCCGCCGATATTCTCCTTCCCGTTCTTGCCTCGTTTCGATTTTGGCACACGGAAAGTGCAAAGAAATCCACCACCGCCTCAGTTTTAAAGTTTGCCCTGAAATCTCCTCTGCCTTCTGCCGGCCTCTAAACCGCTCCCACCTTCTCCTGCCGGGCCTAGCTGGGATTCGGGGGTGATTTTGGAAGGGAAGGGGGGGTTTTTGTCCCCCCGGGCCGCTTTGGAGGCCGAACGTTGCGCCGGACGCGTGCACTTGTCTAGTTTTGTCAGGCTCCCCCTCCCCCTCCGGCCCCTTCCTTCCTCTCCCCGTCCCCTCCCTTCCCCCCAATATGTCAGGAGTATCTCTCTATCCACTTAGTTATTTCTTTTAGGGAAGAGCTTTCGCTGGGAGAGGCAGGTCTGCTCCTGAAGCCCCCCCCCCTTCCCCCTGCGCGCTCCGGGCCGCCGCTGCTGCTCCGGCCTCGGCTTCCCAGGGATGGCTCGGGGAAGTTTGGCCGGGAATCGCAGCCTGCGGCAGCTTCGCGGCCCCCTCTCCGCTTCTCGGCGCGCTTTCCCCATTTGTTCCTTGGCTTTTCGCAGGCTCTGACTCAGGGAAGGTGCGTGTTATCCACTAGACACGTCGGAGAAGGGAGAAACCAATTAGGGTCGGAATAAACGCTGGGAAGAGAGAGAGAGAGAGGAGCGCGAGAGGGAGGGAGAGGGGGCGAGGAGCGAGCCTGGCTTCCAATTGCTCGGCGGGAGAGACGGAATGAGAATTTAGGGCAGGTGGCACTTTGCGTTCTTATTATTTGGGTTCCCGCGCGGCAGGCGGATCCCGGAGCGGGATGGAAGCGGACGTCGCCGCCTCGATGACCAAGGTCGCGACCCGTCCCAACTTTTTCCGCCTTTGTGGGCGGCCGGAGGGGAGCGAGCCCCGCTTCCTCGGCGGCCCGGAGAGCGCCGCCGGGCGCGGGCGCGGCTCGAAGGGCGCATCCTTCGGGAAGCCGGCGAGCCTCGGAAAAGCGGGACGCCGGCGCCGAGGGGCGCCGGAAGGAATCCGGACGCCTTCGCGGGGCTCCGGGGGCCGACGGTTCGGGGGAGAGAAACTCCTGAGGAATGCGCGAGGAACTTTGGACTGCCACCGCGCTGGGGAATCGCTTCTTTTGCCCTAGTAATGCCTCTTTGTTTTTTTTTTGGTTTTTTTTTTAGATGTTTTCACCTCCTGTGAGCAGCGGGAAAAATGGACCAACTTCCTTGGCAAGTGGACATTTTACTGGCTCAAGTATGTACCGTTCTTTTTGTTCCATCCGTAGCCAGAACGTTGGGATTTATTTATCCGTAGGCATTACCTTTGTTGTGGTGCTTTAATCTCTCGCGGGCAGCAGATTCGTTCGGATTGCGGCGGAATTATTCCTGGGCGCTGGTTCTTCTGATTCTGATCTATTCTGATATTATTGTTATTATGGTTATTTCCACCAGCCTGGGAGGTTTTTAGGGCACTGCCACGCGTTTCTGATTATTTAAAAAAACCCCCGGACTTCTCCTCTGTTTAATCATTGCTTAAGATTGTTCTGGTTTTACAGCAGATTTCTCTTTTTCCTGTAGTCATTTCAGCCTCGGAGAATTTTTTTATTTCCAGTTCCAAAGCCTCTCTTTGTCTGTCGGGGACGATAGTCAAAACCTCTGGTGTGCAAATGAGTTTTGTGCGTTAGAATTAAGGCAGAATGGAAGGCTGTTGCGGTTAAATAAATAACACAAGTACCCGGGAATAAGCACCGGGAAAAGAAGTCTTTAGGATCAGGGAGGGCTGCTTGCTGATGGAATATTTTTTGGGATTGAAAATATTCCGGCGAGTTTCTCTTGCTGCTTAAAGCCAGGGCATTTCGTTTGGAGACGGGAGAGTGTTTGGGAAGAGCTTCCTGAAATGTAGGTGCACGATTTGTTCCTTTGGCTGTGCTAGGGCCGACGGGCATCTCCCTAAAAACAGGAGCGGGGTGACAAAAGCCGTCTCGGAGCTCTCTGCGGTAGAACATGTGCGGACAATAATTGTCTGGCAACTCAAGTTTATGGAGAGGCTTTTACGTGCCTGACAAATGAGAACTCCCAAAGATCCCCGTGGCACGTTTCCCCGCTCTGGGATGCAGCTGCTTTTCCCTGCCTCTACGTCCAGGTAGGGAGTAGCAGTGTTTTCGATTCCCGGCCAATTCCACGTGCCGGCGCACCGGCCGGGAATTCGGGCACGGCTTTCCTGGGCAAACGCAGGGAAAGCCCTCGCTGCCGGGGGTTTCACACCTGATAGTGGTGGGTTTTGCTCAGTTCAAGGCTCCTCTTCTCTTCGGTGGGTGTTTTATTAACAGCACCGGCGCGTCGTTTGGCTTTTTCTCTCCGGTGCAGGGTTTCTTCTGCTCGGACCTCGCTCGGGTTTCTTCTGCTCGGTCTCCACCTAAACTCTCATTTTGTGCCTTTTATTCTATTCAGCCTTCCCAAATGACGGCCTGGGTTTGTTTTATCTTCGCCAGCTTGTTTATGTCGGGATACAGCAACTCGGAGAACTTTCCAAATACGAGCCGTAGGTTTGGATCCCGGTTTTTGTCCTTTTCTGACCGAATTTTTGGAGTGATGAGGCCGGGTCTAAAACCTCCACTCTCTCTGTTTTCACCGGAGAGGAGCGCGCGGTGGTCGTGCCAGACGAATCGATTTGTCGTGCTCGGAGCCCAGTCCGTGCAGCAACCACCGCTTGGGCCCGCAGCGAACGACTCCGGAGTTGTATTTAATAATTCCTCCTAAACCTCTTCTCCGGACTCCCTTGGATCGGGAGGACAAATCGGAGCAGGGAGTGATATCGGGGGGATTTCCACTCATCCTCACGTAGCCGGGAGGATGAGTTAACGAGCTGCAGGAAGTTAGGAGTAAGGAGATGGAGACCACTTAAAGCGACACCTGAACTCTGCCCCAGACGGAATTCCAGGAGAATTCCCTGCCCTCCCCGCTGTCTGGTGGCGGAGCACGGAGGGGAAGCTTGGCCAAGCGCCGTGCCTTGGTGCTCGTGTGCACAATGGCTGCGAGGGGTGTCTGTGGAAGGGAAAAGGGAGGGAATTTTCCACTGGCAGCATCTGCTGCTGCCTTATCAAATTGGGAATTTTGCAGCCGGTCAGCGGCGCTTCCCAAAAACTTGGGGGTTAATTCCCCCGGCTGCTCCCGGGCGCGGGGCGGACGCGTGGCCCGAGGATGGACCGGGTGGCTATTGTTTGTCCAGGCAGGGACGTGAGGAGCCAGGAAATCGGGATTGCGTCTGGGAGTACCTGGATGCTGCTCTAGGCAGCCCCATGAGTAAGAGCAGCCGTGGTCTGTTCTTCTGATGATGCGGATGGCTAACAGGGAATTGCACCATCCCGGTTTTCCACCTGGAAGTTCTCCCTCCCACCTTTAAACGTTCCTCTTTCGAACCAGATTTATTGAGATGCTCTGCGTTAACCCCGAACTTCTCTTCTAGAGGGGGAAAAAAAGCAGATTTAAAAAAAAAAAACAAAACAACCGAACCACCCGGCGCCCCAAAGTAATCCCAAGCAGGGAAGTGAAACTAAGCGGACTTTAGGAAGTGTGGGAATAATTCCTGCTTAGAGTCATCCCCGTGGCTTTTCCCTCAGCTAATCCGTGACGCCGTGTTGTGATTTGCGACGGAAAGTAAAGCCCCCGTTGCCTTTCAATCCGGAATTCCACAAACATGGCTTCTCCCCGTGGTCCGAGGCGGGGAGGGCCGCCGGGGGGGGGGGGTGTGGGGGGGGAAAGGAATGTAACCTGAGCTCCAGCCGTGACATTCCCAGGGAGCGGTTTTTCACATGAAAGGCTTTTGTCAGGCCGGGAAGGGACCAGGAGTTGCTGCTTGATGTTTGCAGGTGTTCGGCGCGGGGCGCTGAACCGAGGCCCGAGCCTCTGACCCGCGCTGGGAGAACCGGGGGAGGCTGGAGGGACGGGGAAGCAGAGTCCCCTGGAGCTCCCTGCGATTTAGATCGCGTTTGGAAAGTGATTTAATAGCTGTTACTTCCACCGCACAATGCACGCTCGTCGGGCCCAAGCGGGGGGTTCGCTTTTTTATTTCCCCTGCTTTCTTTGCCCTTTTTTTTTGCCAAAATCAAATTCGTCTTCTCGCACCCCCTAAAATTCGGGGAGGAGTTTGCGATCGCTCCCGCAGTAAATGTGGCTGAAATTTATCCTTGTTAAGGCTATGAAACGGAGAGATGATGGCTGGGGATGGGATTTTGGAGCGGCTTTTCCCCCCAAGAATTCCCCGGGTCTGTCGCATTTGACATATTTCGGTTTTTTATCCGTTAATCAAAGCCCACATCTTCCTGATTCCGTTCAGTTTCTGCTCCTGCTATTTAAAGGCTGGAATTTTACCTCCGTTGGGGAGCATCTGTTCTGGATTGCCCACTCTGTAGCTGTTTGAATAGCGTGTGGGTGGGAGCAGAATCAGAGAAAACCGGAATTTTTATCATTGGCCATTCCCGTGGCCCAGAAAAAAAGGGAAAAATCTCCAATCTTTGCCCTGACCAAATCAAGCAAAGTCCCTTTAAAGGATTTAAATCCTCGCTTTTCATTTTGCCATTAGTTTGATTAGGGCTTGGCCTGCATTAGAGCGACAAATTAATACATCTCTAACGAGGGAATCACAAATCCAGCACAGTTTAAATTCCTGGGTTTTTTTTTTTTTATTCGGGGTGTTCGGTGAGGAAATTAGAACGAATATTGTGGGGTTGTTTGTTTTTTTTTTTTAAGTACAGTCTGGTTTGGGAGCGTGGCCTGGTGGGAAAGCTGCAGGGTTTTGTTATTGTATGGAATTAAACCGAGGCTTTCCTGGGAGGATGTTCTGGAGCTGCTCAGGTGAGGCACACCTGGGATGCTGCTCTCAGCCTGCGCTCCAGGGAGGATTTGAGAAGCGAGGGATGCCTTTGGGGGCTTATCCTGCACAAATGCCATTCGAAAGAATAAAAAAGAGCCGGGGGGAAAAAAAACCAAAATGAGATTTTGGACTGAAAACCTGCTTTAGAAAAGGGAGCAGTGCCGCCGTGGCTCCGAAGGGGAGCCCCCGTTTTTCACGGGATGTGCCAGAGAAGAGGGAGAACGTTCTGGGGTTTGGGTGTTGGCTTGGCTGCGTCGCCCCGCGTTCCCACCTTTGCCTGGGTCCCGGGCCTGGCTCCTTTTCCTCCCCGAAATCCGCTCCTTCCCTATTTTCCACGGCTGATGTTTCGTAATTATGATGGAGAAGAAGAGGAATGCTGTTACCTCCCATCCCTGCAGCTATGTTTACTCGGGATCCTCCTCCCCTCCGAGCCCTATCCCAGGCACTTCCGTGGGGGCAGCGAAAGTTCCTCGCTCTGGGATTTGGAAACGGCCCGAGCCAGCCCGGAAGAGGAGCGGGACTCCGAGCTGCAGAGCAGAAATCCCGGATCGTACCCTCCTCCTTCGATCCCTCGGCTGTTTCTGGGAGCTCTGGGCCTGTCGTGGTGATCAACCAGAGAAACCCAGCTCAGTCCTTCCCCTCGGAGGATGGAGACGGGCGATCGGAGGTGTTTTTCTGGCATCCTCGTCAGGCCTCCGGAATGTTGTTAATAATTCAGAAATGCTCCGGGGCCGCGCCCAGCCAAATGTCACTTGGTGCGGGGACGCTCCGCTCCGCCTGCCCTTGCCAAGTTTCGCAGGAACCGAGGTTCTCCTTGTTCCCGGCGTCTGAGGGATCCTGGAACCCAGTGGGTTTGTTAAACCGGGGAACTTAGGCCTGGCTCGCAGTTCAGTGGGAGTGCAAGGCTTGCTCAGGGGATAAAACCAAACATGTGAGGTGAATTTGTTTTTGTCCCCTTGGATTTGTACTCCCAAATTCATACGGATTTTTGTCAGGGGCAAAAGTGCCTTCCGCCGCCCGAATTCCCAAGGAACGTGAATTAGGCACAAAGAATCCAAATTTTCATCCTTCATCACTTTATGTTTTTTGCTACTGCAGGAATAAAGTGATTTAATTTTTTTATCTCCCCCCTCACCCCACCCGTTGTTTAAAGAGAATTTGTGCATTACTTGGATATTTTCCTTATGTAGGAAGTCAAAGGATTTAAGCCCCTGCTTTGGGATCCCAGGAATGCTGTGAAGAAGCTGCTTGTTATTTTTCTATAGGATCGGCAAATCCCTCGCAGTATTTGTAACGGGGAAAAACTCAAATAGCGCAGGGGCAGCTAAACCAGGTGAACATATAGAATGGGATTAAGTTATGGAACTTTGTGCTGCTAATTGCTGAAATCTCTCTGGAATCCTGGAGCACTAAAAGCTGTCCTATAAACAGTTTTGCTTTGAGCTTCAAATGATTCCTTGAGCTTTTTTTCCCCTTCATCTGCTCTGATAAACAAAGTCCTTTTGGAAGCTTTACAGCTCAAACATTTCCTCCTCACGGTAAACTCCTCGTAGCTGGAAATTTGGGGCTCTGCAAATCCCAGGAAAAAGGGAGGAGGCCCCGGTGCCCTGTGGTTTTCAGGGGCCGATATCCTGATTTAAACCAGAGGGGCGGCTCTGGTTTAAAGCTCTTTTCCCGTTTAGCAGGGTGGAGAGAAAAGCCGGTGTGACCTGGGAATGTAGCACAGAAAATGAATCTAGGTGTATATTACAGCGTGTGCCATCTGCCAGTGCCTGCTCCGTGGAGCTCCTGCTCTGCCTCGTCCCGCTCCCTGCAATCATTGGATTTGCCTTTATTTATTGGGAAAGGTCCTCGCCAGATTCCCTCCCGCCCCTGATGGCAACGAGATGTGGAGAGGCCTCCACCGGTTTTTGCTCGTCTGGGAGGTGTCCTGTGCCCAAATTCCACCCCTGTGCCCTTCGCAGGTTTCCAGCCCGGAAATTCCTGGCCTGGTAACGCTCACCTGCTAAATTTTCATCTCAGAGCCATCGGCAGGCGAAACCCCCGGCAAAGCAGAGGGTCGGAATGCCCAAGTTCTCAATTCATTTTTAATTTAGGGTTTTTTTAAATGCTATAATGGAATTTCTTTTCCTAGCAAAGCCTCTTAAGAAAAAGTCAGAGAGAGAGGTTGGGGTGATTATTCCTTCCTCCCAGGTAAATGCCAGCCACTCGAGCCTACATCCAGCCAGGTGGATGGAGAAATGGGACGGTTTGGGTGGATGCTGGGAGCGTCGTCGGTGCTCAGTCACCACATCTTTGGAGCCTGCTCCTGGTAGTAAGCAGCGCGGCGTCCGTGTGCCATTGTTGGCAGCGCTGGTGCGCGTCCAGCCGGCATCGCGGAACCTGGCCGGCGCGCTCGGCCTGGCGTCGGCGGCCACCCTGGCACGGGGCGCGGAGCCCAGGCTCCCGGGAGAGGGGAAGGGCTCCGGCTCCGGGCTCGGAGCGACGGCAGGTGCCGTGCAGGATGCAGACAGCCAGCGCTCCTGGCAGCGTTCCCGGCAGCGCTGCCGCCAGCTCCGGCCCTTCCTGCCCTGTGCCCGGCTTCCCGATGGCAGGGCAGCGCTGTGCGTGTGTGTGTGTGGCACCCTGGGCTGGGGAATGGGGGGATGTATGTATGGGATCCCGTCACGCGTGTGTGGCGCCTGGCTTTGTACCCCCTGGCGCCCTGCTGGGTCGTGTGTGCCATGCTCGGTCACATGTGTGTGCTGTGTGTGGGTTCTGCTTCATCATGTGGCACCTGGCTGTGTCACGTGGGCAGTTAGGGCACCCTGCTTTGTCGTATACATGTGTGTGCGTGTGTGTGGGGTGCCCTCAGTCCCAGGGATGTGTCTGGAGACACGCTGCTTTGTCACACGCGTCGCTCTCTGTCACATGTCTCCATGGTTCCCTCTTAGTCACCTGTGTGCGTGTGTGTGTATCAATCCTGTGTGTGTGTGTGTGTGTGTGTGTATGTATCCATGCTCTGTGCGTGTGTGTGTATCCATCCTGTGTGTGTGTATCCATCCTGTGTGTGTGTGTGTGTATCCATCCTCTGTGTGTGTGTGTGTGTGTGTATCCATCCTGTGTGTGTGTGTGTATCCATTCTGTGTGTGTGTGTGTATCCATCCTGTGTGTGTGTGTGTATCCATCCTGTGTGTGTGTGTGTGTGTATCCATCCTCTGTGTGTGTGTGTGTATCCATCCTCTGTGTGTGTGTGTGTGTATCCATCCTGTGTGTGTGTGTGTGTATCCATGCTCTGTGTGTGTGTGTATCCATCCTGTGTGTGTGTGTGTGTATCCATGCTCTGTGTGTGTGTGTGTATCCATCCTGTGTGTGTGTGTGTGTGTATCCATGCTCTGTGTGTGTGTGTGTATCCATCCTGTGTGTGTGTGTGTGTATCCATCCTGTGTGTGTGTGTATCCATCCTGTGTGTGTGTGTGTGTATCCATCCTCTGTGTGTGTGTGTGTGTGTATCCATGCTCTGTGTGTGTGTGTGTATCCATCCTCTGTGTGTGTGTGTGTATCCATCCTGTGTGTGTGTGTGTATCCATCCTGTGTGTGTCTGTGTCTGTGTGTATCCCCCATCCTCTGTGTGTGTGTATCCATGCTGTGTGTGTGTATATGTGTGTATATCCACCCTGTGTGTGTATGTGTGTGTACATCCATCCTGTGTGTGTGTGTGTATCCATCCTGTGTGTATGTATCCTGTGTGTGAGTATCCTCCATGCTGTGTGTGTGTGTATCCATGCTGTGTGCGTATATCCATCCTCTGTGTGTGTGTGTATCCCCCAGCCCTTATGTATTTGTGTGTTCCATCCTGTGTGTGTGTGCTCCATCCTGTGTGTGTGTATCCCTCATCTCATACACGTGTGTGTGCTCCATCCTGTGTGTGTATCCTCCATCCTGTATGTGTGTGTGTATCCTGTGTGCGTGTGTGTATCCTCCATCCCATATATGTTTGTGTGTTCCATCCTCTGTGTGTATCCCCATCCCATACGTGTGTGTTTGTATGTGTGTATCCCCATCCCATCCGTGTGTGTGTGTGTGTATCCCTATCCCATACGTGTGTGTGTGTGTATCCCCATTCCATCTGTGTGTATGTGTGTATCCTCCATCCCATACGTGTGTGTGTGTATGTGTGTATCCCCATCCCATCCATGTGTGTGTGTGTATCCCCATTCCATCTGTGTGTATGTGTGTATCCTCCATCCCATATGTGTGTGTGTGTGTGTATCCCCATCCCATCCATGTATGTGTGCATCCCCATCCCATATGTGTGTGTGTGTGTATCCCCATCCCATCCATGTGTGTATGTGTGTATACCCATCCCATCCGTGTATGTGTGTATCCCCATCCCATATGTGTGTGTATGTGTGTATCCCCATCCCATACGTGTGTGTGTGTATGTGTGTATCCCCATCCCATCCATGTGTGTATGTGTGTATCCCCATTCCATACGTGTGTGTATGTGTGTATCCCCATCCCATACGTGTGTGTATGTGTGTATCCCCAACCCATACGTGTGTGTGTGTGTGTATACCCATCCCATACATGTGTATGTGTGTATCCCCATCCCATATGTGTATGTGTGTATACCCATCCCATATGTGTGTGTGTATCCCCATCCCATCCATGTGCGTATGTGTGTATCCCCATCCCATGTGTGTATGTGTGTATCCCCATCCCATATGTGTATGTGTGTATCCCCATCCCATCCGTGTGTGTATGTGTGTATACCCATCCCATACGTGTGTGTATGTGTGTATCCCCATCCCATACGTGTGTGTGTGTATACCCATCCCATATGTGTATGTGTGTATCCCCATCCCATCCGTGTGTGTATGTGTGTATCCCCATCCCATCCATGTGTGTATGTGTGTATCCCCATCCCATACGTGTGTGTATGTGTGTATCCCCATCCCATCCATGTGTGTATGTGTGTATCCCCATCCCATCCATGTGTGTATGTGTGTATCCCCATCCCATCCATGTGTGTATGTGTGTATCCCCATCCCATACGTGTGTGTATGTGTGTATCCCCATCCCATACGTGTGTGTATGTGTGTATCCCCATCCCATCCATGTGTGTATGTGTGTATCCCCATCCCATCCGTGTGTGTGTGTGTGTGTATACCCATCCCATATGTGTATGTGTGTATCCCCATCCCATACGTGTGTGTATGTGTGTATCCCCATCCCATGTGTGTGTGTATCCCCATCCCATCCGTGTGTGTATGTGTGTATCCCCATCCCATGTGTATGTGTGTATCCCCATCCCATACGTGTGTGTATGTGTGTATCCCCATCCCATACGTGTATGTGTGTATCCCCATCCCATACATGTGTGTATGTGTGTATCCCCATCCCATACGTGTATGTGTGTATCCCCATCCCATACGTGTATGTGTGTATCCCCATCCCATACGTGTATGTGTGTATCCCCATCCCATACGTGTGTGTATGTGTGTATCCCCATCCCATACATGTGTGTGTATGTGTGTATACCTATCCCATATGTGTGTGTGTGTATCCCCATCCCATACGGGTGCGTGTCACGCCGTGTTCCCAGCCCGGTGTAGGTCAAACCCCAAACCAAAGCCCTCTGCAGTATCGAGGTCGCTGCGATCGGGATTTCTGCCGGGGATCCGCAGGGCTCCGTGAATGGGACAGCACGGGAACCTCTGGGTTCGTCCTTGGGCACGGCTGTAATCCCTGAGAAAACAGGGCTTGGCGTCTCTTCGTGCTGCAGTAGCTCAAAATCGCGCTCGCTCCCGGTGCCGTTTGCCTGCCCGCGCCGCTCCTGAAAATTTGGGATTGTGCTTTTCCCTTGCCTGTGCATTTAAATGCGCTCGACCTCTTTGATAAATAACCGCTCCCGAGCTTTGGCGATATTAAATCCAGCTAAATAAGATTCCCCGTGGAATATCGAGGCTCTAATTGAATCTCGGGGGTTCTGGGCCCGTTCGCAAACAGCCTTTGAGTTGTTTTTGTTCCTGACGTCAGCCCAAGGCTTGATTGAATTACGGCCTCGCACTGCGGGAGCACCTGCCGGGGCCGCCGCTCTGAAGGGTCCGGCAGCGTTTCCAGGGCAGAAGTTTGCGGCTGGAATACCAACTTCCAGCCCGGGAGCAAAGCTGGCACACGCAGATAACCTCCCTGGGCTCTCCCCTCTGCCGGGCGCTGCTCCTTGGGCGCGTCCCTGTCTGAGCAGGGAGGAGAGGCCGGAACGTTGGCACGCGACGAGAGGACATCTGTGGGATTTCAGGGACAAAGACAGGCAGGGAAGGACGGGGCTGGGATTCCGGCGGCACGAGGCTGTCTTGGGGGGACTTTGGGAACGCCTGGGAGCGCAGGCTGAGGCTTCCGTAGGGCACGGCCGAGTTTTCCTCGTTTTTGTACGGGAGAAGTGGCAGCAGGGAGTTTGGGAGAGGAGCGGGGATGGGGCTCCTGGTAAAGCAGATGCAGCATCAGGGATGGAATTGGCCTGAGAGCTCGAGGAAGTTTTACCTGCCTTCATCCACAGCAGCGTCCGAGCTCTCGGCGCTCCCGCTTTTCCCGGATCCGTGGTTTTCCTTGGATTGTGCACGAGATGATGTGTGAGGGCCCGAGCAGAGCCCAGACGATTCTTTATTCGGGGTGGGAGTTGTCAGCAAGCGTCGCTTCACTCGGCTTTTCTGTCCCTGATCCCTTTGTTGATTTTATACTCTTTGGAAACATATACTTACTTAGGAAATCCTGCATCTTGTTGGGTAAACAGAGGAAAATTCCCGTTCCTAAAATTAGCTCTTTTGTAAACACCACAAATTAGAGCAGTAATTTATGACCCGGCGCGTTACCGAACGGACATCGGGCTTTTCCCTCTCACTGACATTCCCTGTTCCAAATACGCAGCTATTTGTTTGTAAATCTGATTTATATGCCACGTATTCTTTGTTCACATTCCATATCTATTTTCCCCCGTTTTTATTCCATAGATCCCTTTCTCAACCCGGCATCTCTGCATTATGGAGGGGGCTTTAATTAGCGGCGGCGCGTTGGAGCTTTGCTTGAGAGCTTTGGTCAGCGTGGAGCGGCGATGCTGCCCACGGCAGGGCCAAATCCTGGGAAGGTGTTGCCATCCAGTTAGGAAGTTAACCTGGAAGGACACCCAGGGTCAGAAGGGAAAGGCAGAGCTCGGCTTTTATCCTCTCCTTGCGCGCGTCGAGGCGGTGAAACCTTTACCCGGGGAATTATTGGCGTTAAATTGTTCCTTTTTCCTTTGAGCCACCCCACCCCAGTTTGGCCGAAGCGCCAGGATATTGTCAGATCGAAAGGAAATTTATGGAGAACGTAGATGAAGTGACTCAGGACGGGAAAAGCCCTTCTTTATGTGGGAGCTGTGAGGCAGAATCGGGGTGCTGGGGACAGAACCGAGGTTTTTGGCAGCACAGAGCCGCAGCCGAAGGCTCTGCCGTTTCTTTGTGAGTGTGATACACATCCCAAACCCGAGGCTTCTCCTGCGTCCAGCCCGTGGGCTTGCCTGGATGTGACTGAGGCACCCACTCCTGCCCCCTTAATCCCAACCTTCTTGTCTAAGTCTTGTCTAAGGTGCAGAAAAAGTTCTTTTTTTACCCTTTAGGAGGGGAGGAAGGAAGTGAAACTCCCTGCAAGCCCGAACTGAGCAGCTAAAATCATTTTTATTTGCATTTTTCCACTCCCGGAATCCCCCTCCCTGCGAGCGCTTGTAGCCATCAAACCCAATATCTGACTAGAAGGGGAGGATGAGTTCTATTAAATATTATATCGAAACTTTTAACTAGAGATAAAACTGGTTCCAGACGTCTTTTGAAGTGTAAAATAAATCCTGCGGCTCTCGGGCACAACGGTGATGTTGATAAACAGGGCAGGCCCTAATGGCGAGTTGTTCTTCCCTTAATCCAAAAGAGCAGGAGCTTAAACAGAAAGTGCAGGATTATAAAAGAAGCAGCTTTATTCCTTTTTTTTTTTTTTTTTTTTTCATTTTTTAGAAGAGAAACTTGTTTCCTCTTATTCAGCTCAGTGCTGGAAAAATCAGCCTGTGGTGGACGGAGCCCTCGCGGGGAACAGGGACGGGCGAGGGCTCGCCGGTGCCGCCTGTTCACTTTGGGAATTTTATTCAGCATATTTAGAGATATTTTGCCGGTTTCAGCCCCCTGCCCTGCCCCTTGCTGTCGGAAAAGAGCCGCTTCGGGAGGGAGTCACCAGCAAACCGGGATAATCTGTCCGGCACGCTCCGAATTCGATCGGAAAAGGGCAAAAAAACCCCCCAAAAAGCTGAATGAGGACAGGAGCGAATTCAAAGCTGAGAGCTGACGGGGATTGCAGGCAGAGCATTGTTCCGGGAGCCAGGGAAGGGAAGGGAAGGGAGGCCGGGCTGCTGGCTCGTGTCACAGATGGCACCCATCTCCCCGCTGCCACTCGGATCAAACGCTGGCATCTCGATCGAGCATCGAGCGGAAGCGTCGAGGTGCCTCCCTGCAGATAAGGAGGCTTTATCTCCCTCCAAGATAAGGGTTGGAGGTGTCTCTTTCAAGGGATCCGAGTTCATCCCGCTTGGAAAGCCGGCTCCGGCACGGCGGCCCCGCTTGGCGGTGGCTGGAGTTAGACAGGATGAATCCCACCCCAATGTCCCCCTATTGAAATCCCCAATTTGGGGGAGTTTGGGTCGGGTTTTAGACCTCCCCCCGAAGGCCTCCGCTGTCTCTGGAGGAGATGCCGGGCCGTGGCGTTTTCCCTTCTTATTTAGGGATTTCTTCCGTTCGTGCCATTTGTTAAAGAGCGCCGCTGCGCTCGGCATCGTGCTTTTCCGAGGGTTAATTGGTTCCGGTTGCAGAGTTAATTGATTTCGCTTGGCTCCCAAGGAGGAGATGTGAAATGGAGGCCTTTCCCAGGGTGACACTTCCCGGGAGAGGCGAGCACCTCCTCTCCCCTTCCTGCGAGGTACAGTTCTCCTTTGGACCTCGAGAGAGGGGAGATCTGCCTCCTCACCGTTTGCATCTCATCCTAGAAAATTCCTTCCAAGTGCCAGGGAGTCTCTGCGCTGCTCGACATCCCCGCCATGAGCGGCTTGGGATTCGCTTCCCGGGCGGTGACTAATGGCAACGGATTCCAGCTCGTTATTCCGACACTTTTCGCTCGGTCCCGGCTCTGCCTTCCATCCACGAGAGCTGTTCTGCCCTCCCGAAATCGTTGGGATAACTTCATTTTCCCCAGCTAGAAAAGGGTTTGGATCTTTAGAGTTTTCCTGAGAGGACTTTCAGGAAGAACTTCTCATTCGGTGACGGTTCCGTATGGAATCGTCAAAAATTTGGGCAGCTCGCTGCCTAATCCTGGATTTAGGAATTTTTTTTTTGGTGTCTGTCTCCCTTGGAATTCTGGCAAACAGCTATTTCCCTTTGTCATTAGAGGCAGCTAATTAACAACTCTGGGAAAGATAACGTGGGAAATGCTATCTGGGCACTGCAGCTTGGGAACTTTGACTTTCCTTTCCTGGAGTCCCGGAACGCTTTGGGACTTGACCACTCGCCTTGTTCTGACCCTCATCCACTACCCCAGGCTGATTTCTGGGAATAAAGATGTGCTCCAGCTCCACATTTTTCCCTTTAAAAAAAAATATATATATTCCCTGCCATCCTTCTCACCGGTGCACGTTCTGCGTTTCCTTGGCCTAGCGTTCAACAGAAACATATTTTAAAAAAAAAAACAAACCCAGGGATATATTCCCCCACACCGCATCATCCCGATCCGGCGTAAGCATCTGCGGTTGCGAGTGCACTTCATTTCACCTAATTAAGTTATTTAGTCATTTACACATTAGCGATGTACTGCAGATTCCTCTCTGACAGGAGCTCCGTGTAATCACAGCCCGGTTCTCCTGCTCCGGCAGGGCCGGGATCATCGTTCTGACCCCAAAGCCACGGGTGAGAAACGCCAGGGGTTGGTGAGGCCCAGTTCAGGGACGGCTCTTGGCCCGGATTATCTTCTCCCAGTGTGGAGAGAGAGGGAGGCTCCAAAGGCAAAACCTTTCCAAGGCTGGGATTCCTGAAATTAAGAAGGCACAGCCCTATTTGTTTGGGTTTTGCTCCCGGATTTTGGTGGTTTCCTGATGGATCTTCCCGAGGTTTGGTGCCCGTCCGTTGCTTCCTTCCAGCATCAGGGCTCCTCCTCAGTGATGCCGGATTCTTCCCCGGGAGGGTGGCTCAGAGCAGCTGTGGCTGCCTCTGGATCCCTGGAAGTGCCCAAGGCCGGGCTGGACAGGATTTGGAGCAGCCTGGGGTGGTGGAAGGTGTCCCTGGACCTGATCAAAAAGAGCTGTGGATGCATATGGAAATAACGGGGTAAAAGCAGGTGCTTCTTGCAGATTTTGCTCTGCTTTGAACCCCGTGCTGTCCGAACTCCGAACGTGAGGACCGACTCGCCCGGTTCCCTGTCACGCTATCCGAAGGGAAATATCCCCGCTGGAAAACCAGAGAGCCTAAGTAGATCTCTTTGGTCTCACAGGCAGCCCATTAATTTGCTCAAATTAAATATTATCTTTAAATATTGCAAGGTTAAATGTCCACTGATAATGGATTTAGACGGCCATTAAGGTCTAATTGCTCCCTAATGGAGTTGGCCAAAGACATTTATTTGATAGAACTTCTTGAAAAGGGACTAAAAGCACCAGGAGGGTTTTTGGTTTTGTTTTTTTTTTTTTCCATATCCACGTAGGAGATTAAATTCCATTTTCATTTAACGCTGTGGGACCTGGTCTGGAGAATCCCAGAATCGCTGAGGTTGGAAAAGACCTCCAAGGTCATCGAGTGCCACCTGCGAGCCGTTGTCAGGCAGGAAGAGATTCCGGAGTGGCCGGAACACGCTGGGAGGATGATCCCACCTTCCTCCTCCTCCTCCCAGCTCCTGGGCTGGAACAGGGAACGGCCTCGAGCTGTGCCAGGGGAGGAATCAGCAGGGATTTCCTCATGGGAAGGGGCTGCAGCCTGGTCTGGGAGGGGATCCTGCAGCTCTTTTCCAGCTGAAGTGATCCTGAGTTATCCTAGGCTGCGCCTCCCATCCCGTGCAAGGCTCCTGCTCGGTTTCCAGCCGTCCTGCAGGAGTTCTTTATGGCAGGAAGGAGATAAATATCCGTGCTTTCTTGGGGAGCGGCTCGCGTTTCAAGCCTGGAAGGGCCTTCATCGCCAGGAGATGTTATCCTGTAAATGGGATGTTTTTCTTTTCCAGCCATGTTTAATGAGATCCTATCCGGGAAAAGACTTCCTTAAAAGAAAGGGAGATGCTGCTCTCCCTGTCACGGTTTTATATCAGCAATTAAAACGTCTCTGGGACCACGGCCCTGCTTGGCTTTTGCCTTTTCCGTGCAGTTCGTGTCATGGCAATAGTGAGTCGGGCAGAGTTGCGCTTCCTTTTCCCTGCTCTGAATCTCCTGAGAGAAAACAAGAACCAGGGATTCGGAATTCATTAGAAGATGCATTCCGGAAAGATTCGGCCTTTATCTTCTCGCTTTCCCCAAAAAAATACTGCGGGAGTCCACGCATTTTAATTCCTGATGCTTTCCGCTCCAAACCTTTGGGCGGATTTCGCCTCCCTTCGTAGAACCCTGACACAAATCCTGGGGTTTGTGTCTCACGGATTAATTAGTGGGACGAGGCTGTGCTGCGTGAGCAGGGCCTCCTTACTCCGTGCTTCCCCTGCACAAAATGCTGGGGTAACAAACCTGAATCCAGTGGAAAAGTTCCTCGTGCAGGAGGAGTTTGCAGCTTACAGGGAAAAAAAAACCCCTGTGGTGTGTCAGGGTTCGGAGCCACAGCGAGGGACCCTTGGCTTCCCCTCGGGCTCCAGCCAGGAAGGCAAGGAAGGGAAACGAGCAGGGATGGTCTCGAAATGGGGAAAAAAATCTGACAAAACCCGCCAAACAAACAGACCTCTGAACAGGGATTTTGTCCTTCCAAGAGGAAATCCAGGGGTGGGTTTCTTTGGGAGAGCTTTTCCCTCTTTTCTCCTCCCTTTGCTGCTCCTCGCCTTTGGCCCGCTGATGCGGGTGCATTTTGGGGGTGTTCCCAGTGGGCAGCAGGGAGAAGGAAACCCGTGCTTTCCATGGCTTTCCACGCTGGGCTCCGCTCGCACGGAGGAGCGGGACGAGGAGCAAACAGGAAATCCCTGTTTTGCACGGACCCTGTGCTTTGTCTTGGCGCCCTTTACTTCCAAAGCTTGGGAGTCAAAAAATGGGAAGCGGGAAGCCAAAGCTCCTGCTCGCTTCCCTTTTTTAACCGTTTCCCGGGACCGAGGAGAAGATTCCCGAGAAAACGAGGTGGATCCCGGTAAAGCGGGGCCTTCCGTTTATTTAGCTGGAAAATCGGTGCCTCTGTGGGCTGGCTCTGAACTCCAACCTCCTTGCGAGGGAGCGGAGCCGAAACAAAAGAGGAGGATCCTTCCCCAGGAGCTTCGAACGGGAATCTAAAGCAGGGCAGAACAGATGGATGGCCAGATTGGGGAGCCCGGGAAAACAAAGAGCCGGTATTGTCGGGCAGGAATCATCCCGGCGCCTCACCAAACCGCGGCTGGCAGGAAGGGGAGAGGAGCTCTCCTTTCCTGCTCGGGTCCCCCCAAACCGCTTCTTCTCGGGGGGAAAAAAGGCCGTGAGTCGGCGCGGGGTTATGGATGTTTGGGGGGGGGCGTCCGAGGGTGTGCTGTGCCTTCCTCTGCTTCCCGGTGCCCACGCCCTGAATGGCTCTCAGCATCCGGCAGTGGCCCTTCCCTAGAGAGCCCTGCACAGCCTCCTCTCCTCTCCTCTCCTCTCCTCTCCTCTCCTCTCCTCTCCTCTCCTCTCCTCTCCTCTCCTCTCCTCTCCTCTTCCTCTCCCTCCTCTTCCTCTCCTCTCCTCTCCTCTCCTCTCCTCTCCTCTCCTCTCCTCCTCCTCTCCTCTCCTCTCGGCAGGGACAATGGAGAAAACGAGCCGCAACGGGAGGGCGGCGTTTGAGGCTCGGCCTTCTGCAGCTGCTGGTGCTGCTGGTGGAATGTTGAATAGCCTGGGATTGGCAGCGCTCACCCGCTCAAACTCCGGAGAAAACCACTCCAAACGTTCCGGCGCTTCTCCTTCTCCGCGCCATTTTCCGCCCGGGCGCTGGAGAAAAGGAGTTCTCTGCCGGGAAGCGAACTGAGAGATGCGCCGGTGGGGCTGGGACAAACGGAATCCAACAAGGAAGGCTTTATGCCTTGGCACACTGTGGACCAGGCCCGTCCTCCGGGGGAAGCGGGAAGGTGCTCCCAAAATCTCGGGTGGCAAAGGGAAGCCAGTAACGTTTCATTCTTTGGGTCAGGAGGCGCGGAACGCTTTGGGATGGGAAGGATTTTAAGGATCACCCCGAGTTTCCACGTTGCTCCAAACCCCATCCAGCCTGGCCTTGGACACTTGCAGGCCAGGACTTTGCTATTCCTTTCCCTCTTCCTCCTCCTCAGACGCTCCTTGGGAGTTGTTTCTTGCCGTCCTTGGAAAAAAAACCCGAAATGTTGGAACAGCGTTAAGTGTGTTTCTGGCAGGAAGGCTGGAAAAGTAAAGCCGGGGCCGATCCGCTGGAGGGAGTGATCAAGGCAGGATTGTTAAATCCCGGGAAATTGCTAATTCATTGATTTTTCTCACCTAATTTTGATTTCTGGTGCCACCAGGACCCGAAGCCGAGCGAATGGCTGAGAGCTGATTTGCATCTCGCAGGAACTGGAGGCACAGGACACAGGGAATGGTTCCTACTGCCAGAGGACAGGGCTGGACGGGATTTGGGGCAGGAATTTTGTGCAGGAATTGTTCCCTGGGAGGCTGGGGATGAGCACAGGAGACAGGGAATGGTTCCCAGTGGCAGAGGGCAGGGCTGGATGGGATTTGGGGCAGGAATTTTGTGCAGGAATTGTTCCCTGAGAGCCTGGGGACAAGGACAGGACACAGGGAATGGCTCCCAGTGCAGAGGGCAGGGCTGGATGGGATTTGGGGCAGGATTTGAGGCAGGAATTTTGTGCAGGAATTGTTCCCTGAGAGGCTGGGGATGAGCACAGGACACAGGGAATGGTTCCCAGTGCAGAGGGCAGGGCTGGATGGGATTTGGGGCAGGAATTTTGTGCAGGAATTGTTCCCTGGGAGGCTGGGGATGAGCACAGGACGCAGGGAATGGCTCCCAGTGCCAGAGGGCAGGGCTGGACGGGATTTGGGGCAGGAATTTTGTGCAGGAATTGTTCCCTGGGAGGCTGGGGATGAGCACAGGACACAGGGAATGGTTCCCAGTGCCAGAGGGCAGGGCTGGATGGGATTTGGGGCAGGAATTTTGTGCAGGAATTGTTCCCTGAGAGGCTGGGGATGAGCACAGGACACAGGGAATGGCTCCCAGTGCAGAGGACAGGGCTGGATGGAATTTGGGGCAGGAATTTTGTGCAGGAACTGTTCCCTGGGAGGCTGGGGATGAGCACAGGACACAGGGAATGGTTCCCAGTGCCAGAGGGCAGGGCTGGATAAGATTTGGGGCAGGAATTTTGTGCAGGAATTGTTCCCTGGGAGGCTGGGGATGAGCACAGGACACAGGGAATGGCTCCCAGTGGCAGAGGGCAGGGCTGGATGGGATTTGGGGCAGGAATTTTGTGCAGGAATTGTTCCCTGGGAGGCTGGGGATGAGCACAGGACACAGGGAATGGCTCCCAGTGGCAGAGGGCAGGGCTGGATGGGATTTGGGGCAGGAATTTTGTGCAGGAATTGTTCCCTGGGAGGCTGGGGACACGGACAGGACACAGGGAATGGCTCCCAGTTCAGAGGGCAGGGCTGGATGGAATTTTAGGTGGGATTTTGTGCAGGAACTGTTCCCTGGGAGCCTGGGGAAGCTGCCCCCGTGTCCCTCGGTCCTTCCTGCCGATGGCAGCGGGCGCAGGGCGCGGGGCGAGGTCAGGCCGGGCGACGTCGCTGTCCCCCTGCTGCTGGGTCAGGGAGGTCACAGCCAGTTCCCAGCTCCTGGGAGCGGCTCGGCGGTGACAGAGAGGATCCAGGGCCCTTGGCACAGGCAGGCCTTGTCTTGGAGCCGGCTCCCTTTCCATTCCAATCCTGCTTTTCCTCCTGCGGGAGCGGCAGACTCGTTGGAGACGTTCCAAACTTAAACAGATGTGAATAAGAGCCTGGGCTAGGAATGTGCTTTGGGGTTTGGGTTTTTTTTTTTTTTTTTTCCTGTCTATTTTTTTTTCCCTTTTTCATTTTTTTTTTTTTTTTGGGAACACCCACCTAAGTGCACCTTGCTCTCTGTGTGTGTGTGTGTGTGTGCAAGGGCTGATTGAATCAATCCCTGGCTCCGTGCCGCTCCGGTTCTCTACCGGCCGGATTTCCGCAGGCACCGGGGCCTGGATTTGCAGACGGGGATCTAATAGGATTTTGGGAAGCACAGAGCTCCTTTGTTGTGGATGTGTTGCGCGGTGTCTGGAACACCCTGGGCTGGCAGAAGGTGTCCCTGCCCGTGGCTGGATCGGCCTGAAGGTCCCTTCGTAGGAGATCCTAAACGCCGACCTGCCCCTTTAAATCCCTCTCCGAGGTTTGGCTTTGAACCCGAAACCCAGGGAAAAAAACAACGAATGAAATCAGTGGCAAAAGTGACCGAAGGCGGGCGAAAACTCGGCTCGCTGCGGTTCGATTCATCTCTGAAACGAGCCGGAGACTCGCGAATTTTCCCAAAGTGCCATGGCAACATTCGGCTCTGTTTTGCAGCTTAGGAAATGTATTTTTGGAACTCCTGACTCACCCCCTCCAATATTTCTGCGTTTCCTTTTGCTTTCGTGCCGCGATCCGGCAGGAAAAGGGGAGCGGCTCCCTGCTGGTTTGCGTCGTGTGCTTGACTGGGAGCGCTGGGACGGGCTCCCCGCGGGGATCGGAGCTCCAGCCTCTGGTCTCCAGGGGGCTGGAGGTGAGGCAGAAAGAAATCTCCCGGTTAAGGCGGAAGGAGGTGCCAGCTTTCCCGGCGCTCTCGGGCAATCGTGGCATGCTCTGGCCCCCGAGGGGTTTTAAGGGACAGCTTTCACTAGGCCGGGTTGTTCCAAGCCTGGCTCCAGCCCCCGGGAGAGCCGGGGGATGCACACCTGAGAAACGGCCAGGGAAACCGAGGCAGCGCAGGGCCTAGTTTCTGTGTGCTGGGTGTAAATTCTGACCACAATTCAAATTTCCTGTTCTCCCCCGGTGCTCCTGGGGAGTACGGGCAGGAGGATCTCGGTAGTAAACACCGAGCGCTTCTAACTGCCTTTTTGCCTCGCTTGTTTTCCCGGCGAAGTCTTCCCTCTTTGTCGAAATTCGAGGGAAGAGAAACATCTGAATTTTGATTCAGGAGGAGACACCGAGCGCAGCCAACAGCATTTTATAGCTCCTTCCACTTTAATTTGGGAAGCAGCCTATTTAAATATGCTAATGGTATGCACAGCCATTGGAACAGAATCCAGGCTATAAACTTCCCACTGCGAGCAGGAAAGCTGCGGCTGCCTCCCGACATGTTTGCCAACTCCTTTATTAGGAGTTTGCTATCAAATCCTCCCGGACAAAGGTCACGGGAAAAGGAGCTGGAGGTATCGAGCGGGCTTATTTCCGACCTTCCAGGTTGTCTGCTGGATTTGCGGTCGGGTTCCCCGGCTTTGCGCCGTTGCGGAGCGGTTCGGGATTTTAAGGATCCCCGCTTCCACTGACGGGGGCGCCTCCCGCTATCCCAGGTTGCTCCAAGCCCCGTCCAAGCTGACCTGGGCTGAGCTTAAAACCGAGCTCAGCCTTTGAGCCCCGCTTTTTGTGCGTCGGCTGTGCCCCCGAGCGCCTCTGCAGCGAGAGGCGTCGCGTCCCTGCCCGGGAGCTCCGGTAATTCCGGATTAGAGGAGTCATTAGCGCCGACGGGGGTTTAATGCCGGATCACACGGAGCCCGCAAAGAGTTTCCCTTCCTGCGAGGGGGAGGCTCCCTAATTAACGAACTCCCGAGGATCAATATCGGCGCTCTGATCAATTTGCTCCCAAATCGTCTTTATTTTCCCGGCGCTTTATAGACGAATGTGTCATGAGCTGCCAAAGCGAGGAGTGTGCCCAGATTTGGCACCCAATTATTTTCCAGGGGTAATTAACGGGGAGCTGGAGCTCCCTGGCGGATCCCTGCGCCGCCTGTACTCCGGATTTGGTTTTCATTTTGTCTCCCTGGAACCGGGGATGGATCTGTTCATTTCTAGCCGTGTGTAGTAAACCCTGAGCTCGGTCCTCGGAGCGAACTCTGGATTTCCTGTGTAAAATGACAGCAGGGTACCTGGTTAAATCTCCTTCCCTGCGCCCAAACTGCACCTCCCTTGGCTGCTGGGGAAGGGGGGGAACAGGAAATCCCTCGGGAGCGTTGCTAAATGCAAGCCCGGCTCCCGAGGAAGAGTTGGGGGTGCAGAGAGGAGGCTTTGGACTTAATCCTGCAGAGAAAGTTGGGAAGCAGAGCAATTAGGAAGGGTTGGAGGAGAGACAGTGATTATTGGACTTTGTGACAGGAAGTCGTTGAGAATTTCCTGAAAGGGCTCGAAGCCGAGCGGATCCGCATCGTGCTCGGAGGTTTGGGACCGCTGAGATATTTATAGGAGAAATCCAAGGGGTTGCGTGTGGTTTCCATTATCCAGATTTCCTATAAAAAATAAATACGCAGCCAGCTCGGGGCTGCCTTTGCTGCTTTGGGCTTTGGGGAAGGCAGCTCGGGTATCCCTGAGTTCGGGCGGCTCTCCGGCATCATCCCTCCATTCCGAACGGATCGAGACGATTTCTCGTGGGAAAATCGGGGCCGATTGGGATTTTATTTACGCGGGACTTAATCAAGAGCGGCTTCGCAAGGACTGCTCCTTACGTTTGGGACGGGGCTTGGAGCGAGGAGGTCGGAAGTCCCTGAAACTGAGGCCTCAGCTGATCCTATCCATGGAATTTTCCAGTAAATTCGGGGTGTTTTTAAGCCAAATCCCTCAAGTTGTTTTAACAATTAATCTAAAACATATTAATTCTCGTTAATGCTCCTCTCCTCACAATGGCTTTTGTTTGGCTCCCGGTTGTGCCGTGTGTAAACTTCCTCGCGAGCTCCTCTTCCCAGCCTGGATTCAGCCCTAAAACCTCGCTCCGCCTTCGGGCGCTCCGAGTTTGTTTTCCCATCCCAAAGGAATTCCTCCGGCTCCGCATCTTCGGGGGCAGCAGCTCGCACCCCGAGGCGAAGCGCTCGGCGATTCCCGTAGGGATCCAGCGCGCCTGGATGCCATTTCCTACGGCAGGAAATTCCAGGCTGGGCCGGGGGGACGAGTTTAAAACCCTTCCAAACCCGAAGAGTTCCCCCGTCGTGCGAGGGATTTGGCGCGGGGTGGATCCGCCAGCGCGCGGCAGGACGCGGGGAGCGCGGGAAGGAAGCGCCCGAAGCCTCGGAAATGAGGCGCGTCCTGCCGTTATCGTGCTCGGAGCCCCGATCCCGCGGGACCCCGGCCCGGGGTTCCTTTGGGTCGGGAAACGCGGTCGTGTCGGGGAATTCTGCTTGATTTGGGATGGCGGGGTGAGCCGTGGGCAGAGCCACTTCCCTCTACCCTGCTCAACCAGCCTGCCACGGGATTGATCCAGAACAGAAAAGCCAGGAGAAGGGAGCTCCGTGAATTCCAGAAACGCAGACTAAGATCACCTCAGACACATCCCACAGGCAGGAGTCACTGAGTCTGGGAAGAGTGAGTCAGCTCTTCCCATTGCCCACGCTGGTTTGTGGGTTTTTTTATTCCGGTAGCCGAAGGGATCCGGGATTAAACGGTTCCTTGGCGGCGCTGACATCAAGTCAGCTTTAAAGATCCGTGTCCTAAATAAAAGGCTTCCCGTCGGCACGTTGATGGATCTCTCCAGCAGGTTTGAAAGCCGCTGGATTAGCTAAAGAATAGCCCGGGGAAAAAAAAAAAACACCCAAAAAAACCCCCCCAAAACAGGGGAGGTTAAAGTGTATGCGAAGCGTCTCGCTCGCGTTTACAGCACTGTTTTTATTGCTGAAGGTAAGACAGATCGCCGGGCATTCCTCCAGATTCCTGGCAGCTCTCCCTTTGCCAGGCACTAATGCTGGGATTAGCAGGGTGTTGGGAAGCCGTTACCTTCCCTCACCTCCCTCATTCCCTCCCCTTCCCTCAGGTGCTCCTGCGAGGTGCGCAGGGTCGCGCTGCGTTACCGGCTGCGTTTCTGCGCAGCTCGGTGTAAACGGAGAGGATCTCGGGTTGTTTCGTCGTTTAGGGTCACGGCGAGGGCCTGGAGGGGCTCCAGGAGAGCTGCACAGGGAATTGGAGCGACGGGACACGGGGACACGGATATCGGAATTGGGGGGCGCTGAGCGCGTTCCCTCGCGCTCACACGGGAAGGGATTTTGCTCCTCCGAGGAAAATCCCAGATCTCTTTCCCTCGCCTCAGGTTTGTTCCTTCGGGTCATTCCAAACCTGTCCTGCCCTTTGCCGTGGGCTGGGGTTGCTCCTCCGAGGAACGAACAGGAGGTGACTAAAAAAACCCTTTCCCGGAGCGCAAAGAGACCGACAATTCCAAAAACAAACCCTGAATAAACGACGTGGGGGCCCAGAGATTGGTGCTAGCTCCGAACCGAGGCCGAGCTTGCTGCAGTTGCACCCCGGGATTGATCGTGGGATCGTTTGGGTTGGAAGGAACCTAAGGACGATCCTGTTCCACCCAGCCCACACTCCACTGGTCCAGGTTTGCTCCGAGCCCTGCCCGACACTTCCAGGGGTTCCACGGCTTTAGTTGCCCGTGTGAATCAAAGCTGGCCGTGGATTTCTGGCCTGCACGAAAATTGCTTTATTTGGAGATAGAAGTGACTCAAGACTGGAATAAAATAGCAATTGGGATAGGGGGGAAAAAAAAAAAAACCAACAAACCCAAACTCCTTCCAGCTGCTTCCATGCTGCTCGTCTCTTTTCATTAAACCCATCTCTCTTTGTTTACTCGCTTCTAAACACGGATAATTGAAATAAATTGGGCCTCTCCACGGCTCCAGCTCCGGACGTGGACTTGTGGAAATCCCCTCCGACGCTGCCAACGCCCTGTGGGAGAGGGACCTGCCCTTCCCACAGGGGATGGAGGGACGGACAGCACACCGGGAACGGCTTCCACTGCCACAGGGCAGGGCTGCGTGGGATTTTGGGCAGGGATTCCCTCTGGGAGGGTGGGGAGACCCCAAAATGGAATTCCCAGAGCAGCTGTGGCTGCCCCTGCGTCCCTGGAAGCGTCCAAAGCCGGGCCGGGATAGTGAAAGGCGTCTCTGCTTGTGGGGGTGGAATGATCCGGTCGAAACCGTTGCAGGATTTTAGGATTTTAGGATTTTCTTTGGGGGAACCGAGTGATGGATTTACGCTCTTGCCCGGGTTGGGGGCGGTGAGTTCCCGGGGCCCATCGTCCCCTATTTACAGCTCTCCCTGCTGCACCGTCGTTGAAAATCTGCCGCGGGCTGGGAATCCGTCCTGGAGCCGGGTAAAAATAGCCCGGTTACCGTATTCCCGAGGACAACAATCGCCGGAAGCGCCGGGCCCCGGCCGGCACGGGCAGCTCGGCGGTGCCCTCTCGGGGCTGCGAGGTGCGGGGTTCCCCCCGGGTTTCGGGAGGGCCGAAGGGGAACCGTCTCCACGCGGGGTGGGTGGAAAGGGAGGGGAGCGACAGGGACGAAGATTCCGGCTCGTCCCGGGGAGATTTATCCTTGCGTTGTTCGTTCCTTTCGGGAGACGCTCCTAAGGGTGATTTAGCTCCTAATGACCCGTCGGCTGCGAAAGTACAGCTCGTGCTCCGAACGCCTCGGAGACGGCCGGGGGCTCTTCCCAGCTGGGTGAGGAGGATGGTTTGAGGGACGATCTCCTCAGCATGGGCCCGGGCAGGTGTTGGAGCAGGAAGGGGTTTTGCTGGAAAGTTTGGATATAACCTTGGGCCAGGTTGTGGGTGTCCTTTCATCCCTGCAAATGTCCCAGGGCAGCCTGGGCAGGGTTGGGGTAAGCTGGGGTGGGATCATCCCTGAGATCTCTCCTGGACCATTGTGGGGTTGGTGATTCCTGAAAGAGGAGCAGAAATCCATCCCTGCAAGTGTCCCAGGGCAGCCTGGGCAGGGTTGGGGTAAGCTGGGGTGGGATGGGATCATCCCTGAGATCCCTTCTGGACCATTGTGGGGCTGATGATTCCTGGGAGAGGAGCAGAAATCCATCCCTGCAAGTGTCCCAGGGCAGCGTGGGCAGGGTTGGGGTAAGCTGGGGTGGGATCATCCCTGAGATCCCTCCTGGACCATTGTGGGATTGGTGATTCCTGAAAGAGGAGCAGAAATCCATCGCTCCAGCCCCAGCCATTGTGGGGCTGATGATTCCTGGGAGAGGAGCAGAAATCCATCCCTGCAAGTGTCCCAGGGCAGCCTGGGCAGGGTTGGGGTAAGCTGGGGTGGGGTGGGATCATCCCTGAGATCCCTCCTGGACCATTGTGGGATTGGTGATTCCTGAAAGAGGAGCAGAAATCCATCCCTGCAAGTGTCCCAGGGCAGCCTGGGCAGGGTTGGGGTAAGCTGGGGTGGGATCATCCCTGAGATCCCTCCTGGACCATTGTGGGATTGGTGATTCCTGGGAGAGGAGCAGAAATCCATCCCTGCAAGTGTCCCAGGGCAGCCTGGGCAGGGTTGGGGTAAGCTGGGGTGGGATCATCCCTGAGATCCCTCCTGGACCATTGTGGGATTGATGATTCCTGGGAGAGGAGCAGAAATCCATCCCTGCAACCCCAGCCATTGTGGCACTGGTGATTCCCTTTGGTGGAGGAGCAGGAATCCATTGTGGCACTGGTGATTCCCTTTGGTGGAGGAGCAGGAATCCATTGTGGCACTGGTGATTCCCTTTGGTGGAGGAGCAGGAATCCATTGTGGCACTGGTTGATTCCCTTTGGTGGAGGAGCAGGAATCCATTGTGGCACTGGTGATTCCCTTTGGTGGAGGAGCAGGAATCCATTGTGGCACTGGTGATTCCCTTTGGTGGAAGGAGCAGGAATCCATTGTGGCACTGGTGATTCCCTTTGGTGGAGGAGCAGGAATCCATTGTGGCACTGGTGATTCCCTTTGGTGGAGGAGCAGGAATCCATTGTGGCACTGGTGATTCCCTTTGGTGGAGGAGCAGGAATCCATTGTGGCACTGGTGATTCCCTTTGGTGGAGGAGCAGGAATCCATTGTGGCACTGGTGATTCCCTTTGGTGAAGGAGCAGGAATCCATTGTGGCACTGGTGATTCGCTTTGGTGAAGGAGCAGGAATCCATTGTGGCACTGGTGATTCCCTTTGGTGGAGGAGCAGGAATCCATTGTGGCACTGGTGATTCCCTTTGGTGAAGGAGCAGGAATCCATTGTGGCACTGGTGATTCCCTTTGGTGTTTGCTGTTATCCTGGAGGAGGAGCAGAGATCCTTGAGGAGAGGGATGAAATCCTCCCGAGCTCCTCAGTTCCCTGGGTGATCCCTTTTGGGAAGGGGCGGCTGTTGGAGGCGCCGTGGCCCCGTGGGTGGCAGACGCTCCCGGGGAGCTCTGCCGGCCCTCCCTGCGCCCAGCTCCGTGCGTATCCCGAGGGATATCCAGCTCCTGTCCTGGCCGTGCGGGGCGGGAGCGGGGATGAATCAATCCGCGTTCTGGCGCGGGGCGGGATGAATTCGTTTGGCATTCACGGGCACGTCAGGTTGGGGTTTTTTTCCTCCTTTCAGCCTTTCTGTTACAAAGCACAATTAGTTGGGAGACGCTCGGAGCGTTCCACGTCCCGCTCCTGTGGCTCCGGAGAGGGCTGGGAGGGGGCAACAGCAGAAAGTTGGGGATTTCTTTATTCTGCAGCTCTGCCAGCGAGGGAACCGAACCGAGGCTAAAATAAACGAGTTCCCTTTGACCCTTGGGGTCAGCAGCTCTCTCAGCCATCCCGGGACGGGCTGGAGAGGTTTTTAGGGAGCAGGAACACCTCCCGCTATCCCAGGTTGCTCCAAACCCCAGCAGGGAGCTGCAGGCCTCGGGAAAAGCCGATGGAAGGCCGGAACGGTGGGACGGAGCGGCGCCTGGGAAATGGCCGCGTTCGGCTCCCGGGACGATGTGGGGAACTGTGAGCTCAGCCCCCCGGTGGCACAATGGAATTCTTTGTTGGGAATACGACAGCGGGAACGGTTCGGGTTTGTTTACGCTGCTGCCCGCTCGGAGCGGCGTCTCCGGCTCTCCACGGAGAGCTTTGGAAATTCGGGCAGAAAACGAAACGCCCGTTTGGTTCCAGAAGTGAATTTTCCAAGTGTTTGAGGCCTTCATCCCGTCCTTCTTCCGCATCGCCTCCCTGCCTGTTGTTCTGGGCTTTTCTTCTCATGTGCTGATGATATTTAGAGCAAAAGCTTCAAAAAAAAGATGGGATCAATGGATGTGCATTTTAAATTTTCCAGTCCTTTAGCTTATCAAATATCCAGGTTTCTTCTTCCCTTGATCTTCCTCTTTAATCCTCCTTCTGTATTTTTGTTGAGCTCGGTTTTTTTC
>NW_026690192.1:0-49179 GCF_015227805.2 Hirundo rustica | reverse complement strand
GATTATAACTTGCCTTTTCTACCTTGATAAATTTCTTATCTTTCTTATTGTACACTGGCTTACCTTCAATAGAAACTTTTCCATCTGGAATCAATGCTGCCTCAACAGCCTTATCGGGTACCTCACCTTTTGCTGCTTCTTTTGCCTCTCTGTCCGCTAGCATATTCCCTTCTTCCAATTCAGAGCTCACTTTTTGGTGTGCCTTTATGCGCATTACGGCTACTCTCTCAGGTAGTTGTATGGTATCTAATAGCCTCAGTATCTCTTGTGCGTGTTTAATACTCTTGCCTTGTGAATTCAGCAGTCCTCTTTCCTTCCAGATGGCTCCGTGAGCATGAACCACTCCGAATGCATACCTTGAGTCCGTGTAGATGTTGATCTCTTTTCCTTTTGCCAGCTCTAGGGCTCGGATTAAGGCAATTATTTCAGCCTTCTGTGCAGATGTATTAGTTGGTAATGGCCCAGACTCTATTACCTCTCTGCTTGTGGTAACTGCATACCCAGCGTGCCTTCTTACACTGACGACATAGCTGCTTCCATCAGTAAACCAGGTCTCAGCATCCTCAAGCGGGGTGTCCTTCAGATCTGGGCAGCTCCAGTATGTGGCTTCAATGGTCTCCAGGCAGTCATGGATCACTGGTTCTCCTGTACTCCCCCTGAGGAAGGAAGCTGGGTTCACAATGTTAGTTACCACAATTTCAACATCATCTTGTTCTACCAGTATGGCCTGGTACTTCAGAAATCTCTGTGGGGGGAGCCAATGTCCCCCTTTTGCCTCAAGGACTGCAGACATTGTGTGAGATACTAGCACAGTCATCTTCTGGCCTAGGGTGAATTTGCGTGCTTCTTGGATGTCTATTGCTACTGCTGCAACTGCTCTGAGGCACCCTGGCCATCCTTTAGCTGCTGTGTCCAGTTGCTTGGAAAGATAGGCCACTGCCCTCCAGTACGGGCCTAAGTTCTGTGCTAATATTCCCAAGGCAATCCCCTGCTTCTCATGAGAAAACAGGAAAAATGGTTTACTCACGTTTGGAAGTCCCAGGGCTGGAGCTGACATAAGGGCTTTCTTTAGTTGGTTGAAGGCTCGGGTTGCATCTTTTGTCCACTGAAGATCTCTGCTCCCTTCCGTGATCAAGGCATACAGAGGTTTAACAAGCAACCCATAGTTATAAATCCACAGTCTGCACCACCCTGTCATGCCTAAAAAGGTTCTTAGTTCTTTCACTGTCTGAGGTTTTGGGGTCTGGCATATTGCTTCCTTGCGATCCTGCCCCAGAGTCCTTTGTCCAGCACTTACTTCGTAACCCAGGTAAATAACTGTTTGCCTCACCATTTGGGCTTTCTTCTGGGATACTCGATACCCTTGCAGGCCTAGAAAGTTTAGGAGGCTTACCGTCCAGTCCACACATGTCTCCTGGGTCCGGGTGGCTATTAAGAGAGCATCTACATACTGGAGTAACTGTCCTTCTCCTGGTGGAGCTTCCCAGGACTCTAAATCCTTGGCAAGCTGTTCCCCAAATATAGTGGGGGAGTTCTTGTACCCCTGCAGTAACACACACCATGTGAGCTGAGTTTTTCTTCCAGTTTTAGGGCTTTCCCACTTGAATGCAAAAATTTTCTGGCTGGCTTCATGGAGAGGGAGGCAAAAGAAAGCATCCTTTAGATCTAGAACAGTAAACCAAGTTAGTTCAGGTGTTAAACGGGTTAACAAGGTGTAGGGATTGGCAACCACTGGATACAAGTCTTCAGTTACCTTGTTAACAGCCCTTGAATCTTGTACTAATCTGTATGACCCATCAGGTCTCTTTACTGGCAGAATAGGAGTATTAAAATCAGATTGACACTCTCTCAGTAGTCCTAGCTGCAGAAAGTTCTCAATAATTGGGCTAACCCCTTCTATATCTTCCTTCTTTAGGGGGTATTGTTCAACCTTTACTGGCTGTCCTCCTTCTTTACGCCTGATTTGCACTGGGAGTGCATTTTTTGCTCTTCCTGGTATATTGGAGGCCCACACTTCTGGAGATACTTGATCCATTATTTTCCTAAAATTTTCCTTTTCACTTGCCACTTCAATTTCTTTGGTTATTAGCATTAAGCTTAACAGTTCTACATATTGTTGATCCTTTACCTCCAAACTAATTTCCCCATTTTTGAATATTATTCTTGCTTCCAGCTGCTCTAGCAAATCTCTGGCCAAAAGTGCAGATGGAGCATTAGGCATGTATAAAAATCGATGGTTGCCCCACTGTTTTCCCAATTTATACTTCAATGGTTTGCAAAAATAAGCTCTTTCAGATTGGCCAGTTGCCCCCTTTACCATAACATAGTCATTGGTTACAGGTATTAGGGCCTTATTCAACACTGAAAATGTTGCCCCTGTATCTATCAAAAATTTCACTTCTTTTTCTTTGTTCCCCAGTTTAACTATAACCAGAGGGTCCCCTAGGGTAGGGCCCTCCAGTCCCCTTCAGTCCTCTTTTACATGAGCAACTACTTTTTCCCTTTTCTGATCACATTTTCTATGTTCATTACCCTTTCTTAATTCTGGGCACTGGTTTTTCCAGTGACCAAATTTCTTACAAAATGCACATTGATCTTCTCCTAGTCGGGGTGGTCCTTGTTTTGGTGGACCTTGCCCATGTTTCCCTTTTTCTCCTTCTTTTACTACTGCTGCTAGTTTCTTCATCCCTTGTTTATACCCTTCTTCCCGGTTACTAAAAACTCTCCAGGCCTCATCTAATAAAGTTTCTAAATTCCGGCTGTTTGGGCCCCGGATCTTCTGGAGTTTCCGCCTGATATCTCCTGTGGATTGTCCTAAAAATAAATTTATTAATTGCTGCGTTCCTTCATCAGATCCAGGATCCAGGGTGGTGTGTCGGTGCATTGCGTCTCGCAGGTGATCTAGAAATTCAGAAGGTGTTTGAGAGGGGCCCTGTTTGATAGCATATAAGGCTGACCAGTTTATGGTTTTGGGGATTGCTCTTTCTAGCCCTTTTACTATCAGTTCTTGGTATCTCTTTAACCGTCCTAATCCCTCATCATCATTAGGATCCCAACCTGGGTCTTGAAGGGGAAATACATCTTTAACATGCTCCTGTGTTGTCCTACAATCATCCTCAGCCAGATCCCCAGCTACTTTCAAAACTAATTGCTTCTCAGTTTCTGTTAAGGCATCAAGTAGCAGTTGCAGATCTGCCCAATCAGGTGAATGCTGCTTAACCATAAACTTCATTTTCTTAGCAACCCCTATAGGATCACTTCGATAGCCCTTAGCAATCCTTTCCCAAATTTCTAAATCAATTGAGGAAGAGGGAACTTTAATCAGTTTTGTTTCCCCATCAGAGGTTATTGCTTGTCTTAGAGGTGCTTGTACGACAACTCTGGTTTGTTTTCGGGTCCTTGATGCTATAGGTCCTCGTGAGGGAATCTTAGGACCTGGTGGGAGGGGTTCAGGTTCATCCCACTCACTGTCACTGCTAGGTAGTGGTGGATCCCGGGGTTTAGGAGTGGGTGGAGAAACCCCTACCTCAGTTGCTGTCCTCCCAAAGAAAGATGAAGCTAAAGATGAAGTGGGGGGGTTGGAGTCAATGATGGTTCTGAATTTGCGTCCCCCACCACCCTCCTCCTTTCCTGCCTCCTAGGGGCTGGCTTAAGTATGTCTTCTGTCTCTTGTTCCAAAGCCTCTGCTTGGTATACTTTGTCAGGATGGGTGCACCTCTGATTTATTGAGCAGGTACTACAACACCATTTGGGCTTCCCTTTAGTAGCTTTATTATCCTTTTCAAGGGCTAATACTAAAGGATCAGATGGTGACCTCATTCCACAATCCCTTTGCCACTCGGGATGATTCCTGAGAGTGAAAAACATATCAGCATAATCTACTTCTTGCCACTTTTGTTCACGCCGAAGGAAAAGCATCAATTGTAATAATGTCTCATAGTCCAGTGTACCGTTTACTGGCCACTTCACACCTTCATCAAGTTTATATAATGGCCACCATTGTGTACAAAGCTTAGCAAGCTCCCTCTTAGTTTTGGTACCACCACAGCCCACCAGTTCCTTCCAGTGTGTTAAGATACACCCTAAAGGGCTTCCTCTGGGAATCTCTTTGCTCTCATTTGCCCCCATGTTTAGAATCCCTTTTGGTCCAAGATGTTGCAAAACACAAAGTAGACTACTTCAATTGCGCTTCTCAGCACCAAAATTTATCGGCTATTTCTGCTAGATCTGGGCATAAGTTCTGGGCTCTCTGCTTTCTGCACACAATCAAAGCCTTTTCTTAGAGAGACCCAACTCCAAACACCAACCATTTTAGGTTCGCAAAGAAAATAGCCAGGGGTCCCTCATGACCCCAAACACACTCCACCAGAAGTTTCAACAAGGTCTCGCCGAAAAATCCTACGGATTTCGGCCGGGACACCACACACAAATCCCTCCGTGAGAAGGAGGTGGGGGGGGTAACCCTGATCCCACGCTGCCTCTCCACTCTGTGGTTAAGGACTACACCACCAGTGTAACGGGTTAATGCTTTGTTCATTGAACTTGCAAACACAGGATGACTCATGACTTTTAAAACTTGCAAACACAAGATGACTCAGGACTTTTTAGACACATGTGCTATTGCTTAACAAGGCTTTTGAGTTCCAGGAGAAGGAACTGTAACTGTTTTCAGAAGATAGAAGACGGTCTCCTAGCAACAAGATAAACAGACCGATAACAGAAGAAAAGAACTGTATAAAACAGAACTGAAAAACCGTAACCGTGCGGCAGTTGGCGGGGTGCAGACCCCCTGTCGCCCAGCGCTGTATTTGCTTATGCCCCGCTTGCTGTAATAAATAAAATTCTAATTGGGACTAAATCTTGAGTCGTGCAATTTATAACAATTTGGTGCCGTGACTCGGATGAGAATGTTCCGGTAGAATAGGAATACTGGGGAGGCGCCCCACCTCAGGTGGCCCCAGGATTTCTGTAACCCACCCCGCTCTCACCGACGAACCTAAAACTCGGGACATAAGCAAAGGAGACCGGTCGACCCTATAAACTTTGTGCACAAAGGTCCGGACGAAGACGCAGGACGCGTAAGTATTGCGTGGAATTACACGTGGGGAGCCGTTCGGTCGGGGTCGGGTATCCTGGAGTGTGCTGAGTGTGCTGTGTGAGAGGGGAGCCGGCAGCCGGACACCCCAAGCAAGTGTGGACCCTCAGTAGTGCGGTTCCCATTGCCCGCGAGGGCGTGGGCCACGAACAAGGGGAAGCGATTGGTTGCACACCTGTGATAGAAGGCACTCCAGAAGATGGGACAGGGGAAGAGCAAGCCCCCTCCACCCATGAAATCTTCCACCTAAAGACAGTCCGTTAGGATTCATGCTAGCTGAATGGAAGCAGTATCCTGGGACTAGAGACAAGGATAAGGCCAAAATGATACGCTATTGTATAGAAGTATGGGGTGGGAAAGAAATATCTAGGAATGTTTTTGGGGTTTTTTTTTTTTTGGCCTGTATTTGATGATGATTGGGTTAGGCAGAAACTCAACTTATGGGTAAGCACTAAGACTCCTTTAGTCAGGAGAAAAGCGACTATGCAAGTATATGGGTTGAGACCCTGGGAGTGTTTTTATTAAGCCTAAAAGAAAAACCTGACTCTCGTGAAGATAAGAAAAGAGGGAAACAAGAGGAAGAAGTTCCATTAGTTCCACCACCGTAGGTACCACCACAAGCCCCTCCACTCCCGGATAATGAAAATGCACAAGAACAAGCTGAGGCCCCACCTAGAGGTCCAATGACTAGACAAAGGGTGAGACAACAGAATTTATACCCTTTAAGGGAAATGCCCATGGGGGGACCTCAGGCTGAAATAGGGTTTATCTCTGTCCCACTAAGCTCAGGGGACGTACGGGACTTCAAAAAGGAAATGGAGAACTTGTTAGAAGATCCACTAGGAGTATCAGAGAGAGTGGACCAATTCCTAGGTCCCAATATTTATGCTTGGGATGAATTACAATCCATATCGAGCATCCTTTTTACATCTGAAGAGAAAAACATGATTAGACGTGCAGGAATGCGCATTTGGGATGCCCAGCAGGTCAGGGGCTCTATTTGCTGGGGACCAGGACACACCAGGAGCCCTTGATAAAAGATAAGTCCCCAGCGCCAAGAATTCGAGTTCCTGGTAGACACAGGGGCTGAAAGATCAACCATTCAAAAACTGCCCCTTGGGTGCACCTTTGCCTGAGAAACTGCCCTGGTAGTTGGGGCAAAGGGGGAGCCTTTTAAAGTAAAATCAGTAAAGGATGGCCTACTTGCTTACAAGCAGTTGTAGCCTGTGCGCTCCTGACGGAAGAAGCACACAAAATAACATTTAACAGCGAATTAAAAGTGTTATCTCCTCATAATATTAGGGGAATTTTACAACCAAAAAAGCAGATAAGTAAATTACAGACTCCAGACTTTTAAAATATGAAGGCATCCTTCTAGACTCCCCTAAATTAACCCTAGAAGTCATGGGCTTGTAAAATCCGGCCCAATTTTTATATGAGGAGCCGGATGAAAAAGAATTAGCTCATAACTGCATGACAACTATTGAGGAGCAAACTAAAATAAGACCAGACTTAGAGAAGGAAGAATTAGAAACAGGGGAAAGGCTATTTGTAGATGGATCATCACGGGTTACAGAAGGAAAAAGAGTGCCAGGCCATGCAATTATAGGGGGACCGGAACTAGAAGTTATAGAATCAGGCCCCCTGAATAAAACTTAGTCTGCACAAGCCTGTGAATTGTATGCTGTATTAAGAGCGTTAGAAAGATTAAAAGATAAAGAAGGGACAATTTATACAGACTCTAAATATGCATTTGGGGTAGTGCACACCTTTGGGAAAATATGGGAAAAAAGGGGATTAATGAACTCCCAGGGAAAGGATTTAATACATCAGGAATTAATCAAAAGGGTATTAATAGCATTGAGAAAACCTAAGAAAATTGCGGTAATACATTTAAGAAGACATCAGAGAGGAATAGATTTTAGAAGCAGAGGAAACAATGCAGCAGATCAGGAGGCCAAGAAAGCCGCTCTAATGATAAAAAGAAAAAGGGGGGCCCGGGACAGAGTCATTGGATGAGGAGAAAGCAGAATACAAATTTACTAAAACAGAAGAGCAGAGGTTATCTCAAATGGGAATATGTAAAGACCAGGATAGAAAATGGAAACTCTCTGATGGATGAGAAGTATTGCTAAAAGCAATAGCGCTGGAAATTTTGCATAGAATACACGAGAAAACTCACTGGGGAACCCAAGCTATAGTAGATCAGTTTGGAATTAAATATATGTGTATTAGAATTCATAAGCTAGCCACTATCGGCTGTTTTCGAACAGCTCGGGGTGCCAGGACAAGGTCGGGAGTTCGCTTTTACTATAAAAGTGAATCGACCTTAGACAGAAAACCCTGACGTTGCAACACGTGCTGCGGGGTTCGCTAGAAGATCCCTATAGTTTAATAGTGAGAGGGCTTTAAGACCCTGCGCCGCAGTGTGTTTGCGTAACGTGGTTAGAGATTTTTTTCTCTCAGCGGAACGGCTGGAGTTCCGTGTACCGGAGAAAACCGCGCGTTTTTGGGGTGGGCTAGCTACGGGAGGGTCCCGGGACAGAAGCCGGCACCGGGACACCCCCCTGCCCGTGTCCCCGCAGTCGGGAAAAGCGGCCAGAGACGGCCGCCCCGAGCCGCGACCAGCCCGCCTTGCCCCTGATACCTCGGGAGCGAGCGGGACGCAGCGGCGTCTTTAGTTTTTCACGTCAGGGTTTAAGATTTTTCGAACAGTTTGCCTTTTAAAACATCAGAAACATGAGTGTAATATATGTGCTAAAGTTAATTCGTGTTATCAAATTATAAAGGGTAAATGTTAACTGTATGAATATGAGAGTCAAAGATGTGTTCAAACTAACATAGGTAAAGGTAAAATGTAGAAACCAAAATGGAAAATTTCCTCAGCTTGGGAAGCACAGGAGGGACACGAGGAAAGTATGATTGGAATTACCAGAGAGGGGGCCTTGAAACTATCGCTGCCGGGAATCCCTGAAAAGAGACAAAGAACCACGGAAGATGGAGATACAAGTCCGGAGACCAAGGTAATCACTTCAGATGGATATCTCTACTCGTCTCCGTCGAAATTAACATATCCACGACACACCCGGGCTCGGCCATCAGCTGCATTGTTCCACCCTACCGGTCCATTCAGACTCCCGATACCGGGACTTGAATAATTAATGAAGATGCCTCGAAGAGGATAACGTCAGAATTTCGGACTTCACTCCGCGATCTAGTGTATAAAAAAGGGTGGCTGGAGACCAAAATTGTGAACTTGGGGGGATACCAGGCTGGCAGAAGCTGATATCCGTGTTCACCCAGCGGCGATCCCGGGCTCGATGCTGTCCTTTTAATTGTGGCTTTCTGAGACTGATATTTTGTCTCACAATAAAATTCTAAATTTTTGATACATCGAATTTGGTCTATTTATTTATAACAATGAGCATACGTTTATCGAGAAATCAAAAGAGTGCTTTTAAACAACTTAAAAACATTTCAACAGGTCTAAAATTTCCTGATAAGCTCTTAATCAAATTTATTTCCTGGCTGTCAGCTGAGATTCCAGACAGTACTCTACAAGATATAAATTCTGTTTCATTTTGGGATGATGTGGGAAAATTAATAACTTTAAAAGTTGAAAATGGGGAAAACAAAATTTCTTTATTTATTCCAATATTCTTACAAGTACGCAAGAAGCTGTTAGAAGCAGAAAACAGCAGACAGCCATGCAAAACCTCTCAGCAATTCCCTGTTCCCGAGAAGCAGGGATTCCCTGATTCCGTACTGGATTCTGCTCCTCAAACCCACCCATCGTCCTTATACCCTCCTCTCCCACCTGTTTTCTCTCAGCAAGATGCAATTTTTTTTCTTCCTCTCGGGGCTCTGGCCACGTGGATGAGACCCTAGGAGGCTCGCACCACGCGGTCATCCCCGATGGCGGATCTCTCACCAAATCCCCCACCTCACCCTTCTCCCCAGTGCCTCCCCCTCCCTCCCAGCGGCCGCGCGAAGGGGGAGAGGGGAGGGTGCCTTACAACCGCTACTCCCAGCGCGGATGGGGGGATAGATAATGAAGAGCGGCTGCCAGCCCGCAGCAGCGGAGGCGGGGGGGTGGTCCCCCGCAGCAAGGGCTAAAGAGCAGCCTAGCCTGGACCCCAGGGGAGGAGGAAGGAACTGCCTGTTGCTAGATCCCAGGGAGGGGGTGGGACAACACCCTCTAGCTGCCTAGGCAATGGAGAAGCAGCAGGATTTTTAGCAACTCAAAATAATGATGAAGAGAGCATACATCTGTGGCTCCTGTAGTATATGTAGACAAAAGACACGTGCGTAGAGAGTATTTGCCTTTTTCACGCCAAGATAAAAAAAAAAAAAAAAAAAGAGCTGTGTAAAATGCAGAAACAATTTGGGAAATCCAGTGAAATATTTAAGAGCATGATGAAAGCTACCTTCAATTCAAATGAGATGGTACCCAGTGACATTAAAGATTTATTCAGATGCCTATTAACTCCCTCAGAGTATGACCTATAGGAAGGATTATAGAAAAAAAAACGTTGAAAACAGTATTGCAAGAAATTCAGCAAACTCCTGATGCTCAGGACAGCGATTACAATGACATCACACATGATCATTTGTGCGGTGAAAGTGATTTATCTAGTGCTGTGCGAATGAGCAAATTCGGTTGTTATCCAAGTCAGTTTTAAATAAGATCTGTAATGCTGCAGAAAAGACTTTTTATCAGATTCCATCACCTGAGATAAAGACCAGTTATGTTAACATTAAACAGTTTCCTTCCGAGAATTTCTTGCAGTTTGTAGACCGTCTGAGAAGTCAAGTAGAAAGACAAGTGCAAGACCCAGAGGTACAGGCAGAATTGATTAAAGAGATAGCTCAGAAGAATGGTAATGGGACCTGTCGTAGAATCATTCTTAGCCTTCCCCTTGACCCATCGCCTAGTCTCGCACAGATGATAGAAGCCTGTACCAAGAAAGTAGAGCTTTTCAGTGCATCTGAAAGGAATCCAGGACTGACACACCCAAAGCCTGTGGCAGCTGCAGCACCAGGAGCAAGGAAGCAACCGATGTCATCAGACCAGCTGCAGCACATCATCTGCCACCGCTGCAAAAGGCCAGGACACTTCGCCAAGGCCTGCCCAGAAAACCAGAAACATCTACTGATTAGACAGTAATTACAGTGGGCCTGCAAAACATTTCACAAGACATGAAAGTTAACCACATAGAACCGAATAGAAGATAAAGTTCAAAGGATGCCACCTTGGAAGTACCTGGGTCTACAAATAGCTGCAAAGACCATTGTTCCGCAGAAATTGGAAATTGAGTGTAATCCCAAAACCCTAGCAGATCTCCACTCCTTGTGTGGGTCTTTGAATTGGGTAAGACCTTGGCTAGGCCTCACAAATGAAGATTTAGACCCTCTCTTCAATTTATTAAAGGGGGAGAAAGAGCTGGTTTCTCCCAGGGAACTGACCCCAGAGGCAAAGACAGCAATCGAAAAGGTACAGAAGGCCTTATCAGAGAGGCAGGCTCATCGATGTGAGCCAAACATACCTTTCCAATTCATTGTTCTAGGAAAACTGCCACATTTGCATGGTTTGATTTTTCAATGGATTGAAGGGCAGAGAGATTCACTCTTGATCATAGAGTAGGTCTTCCTCTCTCACCAAAGATCCAAGACCATCACTGAGCCACAAGAATTGATAGCTCAACTGATTCGGAAGGCAAGGGTGAGATTGTGTGAGCTGGCTGGTTGTGACTTTACATGTATTCACCTTCCGGTCAAACTTTCTAAGGAGGGAAGGAACTCTCCCAAGAGATTGACCAAAGAGATGTTTGAGCATTTGCTCCAGAGCAATGCCAGTCTCCAATTGTCTCTGGACAGCTACAGGGGACAAATATCAGTCCATGCCCCGTCTCACAAGTTGCTCAATGAGGAATTCCACCTCATTCCTCGTGAGAAGAGGAGTCGGAGACCACTCAAGGCTCTCACAGTGTTCACGGACGCATCCGGGGCTTCCCACAAGTCGGTGATGACTTGGAGAAATCCTCAGACTCAGCGTTGGGAAGCTGATGTGGAGTTTGTGGAGGGATCCCCCCAAGTGGCTGAACTCGCTGCAGTGGTAAGAGCCTTTGAGAAGTTCTCGGAACCAATTAATTTGGTAACAGACTCTGCTTACGTGGCGGGGGTAGTGTCCAGAGCGGAGCAGGCTGTGCTCAAAGAAATTGACAATGAGCATCTCTTCAGATTGCTTTCAAAGCTAATTTATTTAATTTCTCATCGAGAACATCCGTTCTATGTGATGCATGTAAGATCACACACGGATTTGCCAGGTGAAGTTGCAGAGGGGAATCGTCAGGCAGATTCCCTTGCTGCACCTGTTGAAAATGCACGTCTCCCTGATATCTTCCAACAAGCAAAGCTGAGTCACCAACAATACCATCAGAATGTGCCAGGCCTGATCCATCAGTTCCAGCTAACACGGAGCCAGGCTGGAGCCATTGTGGCCACCTGTCCCAGCTGCCAGGTCCAAGCGATGCCATCGATGGGTATGGGAGTTAACCCCCGGGGCCTTGGCAGTTGTGAGGTATGGTAGACAGACTTCACACACATTCCTAGTTTTAGACACCTCAAATATGTTCATGTAAGCATTGACACACATTCAGGTGCAGTGTATGCCTCTGCCCATGCAGGGGAAAAGACTGAACATGCCAAGAAACACCTAGTGCAAGCTTTTTCAATGTTAGGGATTCCAAAAGAAATCAAAACTAATAACAGCCCAGCGTACACGTCCAAGGAGTTCCTAGAGTTTGTCCAGCAGTGGGGAGTGGAACATAAAACTGGCATCCCTCACTCCCCCACAGGTCAAGCTGTGGTTGAGTGAGCACATCAGACGCTCAAACAGGTCCTGGCTTGACAGAGTAGTACGACTGTGTAAATGTCTCCACATGAGAAACTCCGCAAAGCCATGTTTACCATCAATTTTCTGAACTGTTCATTTGCAAACATGAGTCCACCAGTGGTACGCCATTTTAACAGTGGCAATCAGTTCAAATTGTCTCAGTGTCCACTGGTCATGATTAGGGATCCAGAAACTTGGGAAACCAAAGATCCCTATGAGCTCGTAACCTGGGGTCGTGGCTATGCCTATGTGGCCACTCCCTCAGGCCCTCGGTGGATTCCCCAGAAGTGAGTGAAACCTTTTGTCCCTAAAAAATCCAGCTCCAGCAGAAGGGGACAAGAGGCAAGTAGCTGTTGCATCTAAAAGAAGACGCCACCGGATAGAAGAAAAAGACTCTTCCTAGATGTGGACTCCTTCCGGCAGAAACAGAAACTTTTAACATGTTTTAAAAATGTTTGTTTTTCTTTTTAGAGAAAGCCTACCTCACACTCAACCCTGTGATGAACCCCATACAAGTTGTCATCTTATTGTTGCTGAACAGTCTAGCAGCTGCATGGATCATCCCTCAGCTGCATCAAAATGTCTGGGTGACCCTGGCACAGACAGTTCTGCAAGAAAACATATGTTTGTCCACTGCATCAACAGAAAATCCTATGTCCACCTGTCTGGTAGGAATTCCATTATGGGCAGGAATTCTGTCTCGGCTTTTAGGAGGGCCATGTACCATAGGGCGGTTGTCTGTATTGACACCCAACCAAACTTTGATTGGTGAATGGACTCACAAAAAACAAATCAGCAAACAAAATTCAAAAGAAAAGTGCTGACCAATTGGATCCAAATTGTAATTCAGAAATATTTCATTAGGCCAAGTCAAAAAGAGTCGCTGTGTCCCTGTTCCTTCTGTGGGTTGCAGCAGCCAAGGCTCTAGGTGAATTAAGCCATCTAGAATGCTGGGTAGTCAAACAGGCAAATTTAACGTCCACCGCCATCAGCTCTCTCCTAGAAGATAAGGAAATTACCAGACAGGCCACTCTCCAGAACCGTGCTGCTATAGATTATCTCTTGTTACTTCATAGACATGAATGCCAGGAATTTCAAAGACTGTGTTGCCTAAACGTGACCTCAAAGGCTCCAAACATCCATGCTGCCCTTTGAAGCATGAACAGCGTGATCAGACAAGTGAAGCAAGAATCTGAGGACTGGATCAAAAAAGTAGCGACTTACAGGGTGGTAGACTTCTATAGTTAAAACAATTTTGTTGTATCTTGTTATTCTTTTCCTTGTAACAATAGCGTTCAAGATCCTACACTGTTTAATCTTCAAGGTGATCAATAGTCTCATATCTTCTACCTCAGAAGATGAAAAATTAGAATAGGCCAGACAGGAATTAAAAAGATTCAATGAACAAATTTAGGCTGAAAGAAAAAGGGGGGATTGTAACGGGTTAATGCTTTGTTCATTGAACTTGCAAACACAGGATGACTCATGACTTTTAAGAGAACCTTTAAACTTGCAAACACAGGATGACTCATGACTTTTAAAACTTGCAAACACAAGATGACTCAGGACTTTTTAGACACATGTGCTATTGCTTAACAAGGCTTTTGAGTTCCAGGAGAAGGAACTGTAACTGTTTTCAGAAGATAGAAGACGGTCTCCTAGCAACAAGATAAACCGACCGATAACAGAAGAAAAGAACTGTATAAAACAGAACTGAAAAACCGTAACCGTGCGGCAGTTGGCGGGGTGCAGACCCCCTGTCGCCCAGCGCTGTATTTGCTTATGCCCCGCTTGCTGTAATAAATAAAATTCTAATTGGGACTAAATCTTGAGTCGTGCAATTTATAACAACCAGGACTTTAAAATATTGCCACACACTCTAGCAACTGCAAACCTCACAAACAAGCAAAAACTTTTTTCCCTTTAACTAAAACACTCACTCGCCAAAAGAACTTCTTAGGGTTTTACAGGGAGTTTAGAGACACGGCCCGAGGCTGCAGAGCCTGGATTCCCCCGCGGTTACCAGGGAAACAAATCACCCCCTCCCAATTCCTGGGGCTGGCTCAGGTTTCAAACCTCCTTACACCGCTTGCTCCTTTTAGTTCAAAAACAAACAATTTAAACTAACACAAATGCTTTTTTTTTTTTTTTTTTTTTCCTCACCTAACAAAACGTCAGCAAAATCTTGTTGCCAAAAGCACTCGCTGTTCAAGCTCACACACAGTCTAATTCCCCTCCAGCACACAATCTGGATACAACACAAAGACTTTAAATCCTTCCGTCCTGCAAACAGAGGTATCCCTCCACTGATCAGGCGGGGAATTCAAAAGGCTTTTACAACTTCAAGCTTGCAAAACTCCTAAAACCATTTACACAGGTTACTAACACACTCCAAAATCACACAAATCAAAACGCTTACACAAACTCCCACAGACCACGATACATACGGTGCACCAATAATTCTTCCACACCTGAAGACACAAACACACAAAACCACGAGACCACAGAACACGGATCCGTTCACACCACACACACTCCGTGCACTCGGGGCCGCAATCGGGATTTTCCGGGACCCAGAACGGGACCCTTCGTGTCCCAAAACAGGCTAGCCACTCGGATTACGGATTGTCAAGGTACCTTTGAACCACAAACTGTAACCGGAGCCACCGCTGCTCCTAATACACAACAACAACACCGGTTATTTTACTGCCGCCGCTGCCCCCTCACGGGACACGGACTACCAAGTCATCTTTAAATTGCAAGATGACATAACAAAAAACCGGTTACCGCTGTCCCCACTACGGGACACGGACTACCAAGGCACCTTTAAACTGCAAGATGACACAACAAAGACAGGTTGCCACTGTCCCCACTACGGGACACGGACTACCAAACCACTGATACCAAGCTCCACAGAGCTGTCACAACTTTTACAAACAAACCCAAGAGGCGTATGTTGTGCACGAGACGTCTCTCAGTGTCTTACCAACCGCCTATACCAAGGTACCTATTTTCAAATATAAACATACCTTTTGTCCGTAGTTCCAGCAGGTTCTGGTCTTTCCCCGGGTGGTCAGCAGGACCGCAGGAGCCCTCTTCCCAGAAAATTCCGGGTGGGCGCCCAGAGGGGTCCTGGACCCCGCTGGCCCCACGGCCAGAGAGAGCAGTCTCCTGGCTGGTTCGCCAAAATGATTTATTAAAGAAATATGGGTATTGATCTAGTATCGATACCCAACTGTGACGGACAAAAACTCTCTAACAGTTCAAAGTTAGAAAGTGTATGTTTATTACGGCCGGGCAGCACGCGGGATAGTTCCCTAATTCGCACTGCGAAATTCACAGGTAATTACAAAGTCTTTTATTTACAAAAGTGTTGAATATCCAAAATACAAATGCATATTCATACCCCTGTCACCTCCCATTCCTCGCTTCGTATGCTAATTGGCAAAAAGGCTATTAAGCATGCGTACTTTGTTTCTTAAAATGAGTCGGGGGTCTATTTTGGGGAGGGGTCACCTAAAATGAGGAAGTAAGATGAGTCTTCCTCGTCCTGACCTTTCTACCTTTTCAATGCATTCGTGACAAATGATTCCTTGGTAGAACTTACAGTTTCCTGTGTTCAATGGGTCCTTTAAGCAGGAAATCTGCAGCTATCTTATGTCTTATTTACCACATTCTGTTTTTCATGACAAGGACAACTACATAAACATAAACCTGACAAGAAATGAGTTACAAGATCCGGGGTAGCTTATCTAAGATCCGGCTTCTGTTAACTGCGAACAAAGATTACCTATCTACTTCAGCTAATTCAGCAACTTATTATCTTAACTTTCCTAAAAAATCCTTAGTTCCTCAAAATTAACGTCTCACACCAGTCTATTTCCTTTTCACTTTCCCTGATACTTCTTAATCTTTCAACTTCCTCCCTAAGTTCGGCCACCAGTGAAAGGAGGTCGTTCACCTGTTCACACCGCAGGCAGGCCTCCTCCACAACACCCCCTAAAACAACCGATAAGCTCAAACACTCCGGGCAGGAATGGGTCTGTACAGACGCATCTCTTTTGGAGGGCTCCACTTGGTCACATACACTTGTACCAACCACAGTTTTTGACCGTGTTGAAACCATTACTAACAGAAATCCCAAAACCAACCAGCCAGCAGAAACACCTCAAACAACACACAGCACACCTTACTAGCAAGAGAACTTGCAACCCAGACTGCTTGCCCTGCCTGCGGCAAACTGCCGTGGTCACACCCCAAGAGACGTGCCACGCCCCTGTTTGCCCGCTCCTGTTCGCTGCGCTCCCTAGAGGGCTCTTATAATGTCACTCAGCAACTGAGGAAGCTCCAGCCCTCGTTCCTGAGTGACTCACAAATGCTTTATTATCTCTGTCTCCTATTGTCTTTTATTAAACTTTTTAAATTTTACCGGGAAAGTGAACCTTGTTTTTCACACCAGCGAGCGCCGCCGATGCGTGCAGGGCAGTGGGGAACGGACAAGTGGTGAAGCCGGGAAGCTTCGCTCCGAGCTCCGCTGGGGCCGCCGCCAGGGGGCGGCGCCCCATCCCCGACGGGGCCACGCTGCCTGGCAGCCGCAGAGGGTGGGCCAGTTCGCTGCCCTCCCTCCTCCGGTTGCTAGGAAACGAAACTCGGGCCGGGTGGGACAGCCGTCGCAAAGGTATGGTGCGACTGTCGTAAAAACATCTCGGAGAAAATGTCGTGAACCGCAGTCGGTAGAGTCTGTGACGAAGAGAGTGACCGGGCCTGGCTTCTCGCACTTATTTGCCCCGTACCTCGGTGGCTCCCTCCCCCTCTTGCTCCATGTGGGGCCCAGGTTGGGCTCTTGGCTTCTCCTCCTTCTTATTATCTTCCTCCTCCTCCTCCGCCTCCTCCTCCTATGGCCCGAAAAACAGTTAGCAGGAAGCGGAAAGCGGTGACGGCTGCCGCCGGGGGGCTCCAGGGGGAGCAGGTAGGCTGGGGGGGCGGGAACCGGGTGTATGAGGGCAGAAGCCCACATGCTGGTGCCTGGGGTGACCCTGACTGGGGGTTGCCGTGTCCCAGTGCCCGACTGAGGTAGGGGAAACGGGCGGGGTCTTTCGGTTTCTGGGGAAGGTGTCCTGGGGGGGAGATGGTGGGGAGGAGTAGTCCCGGCTCCGGTGGCTGTCGGTGCGATACAGCAGGCAGTTTCCCCCCGTCCCTGCCCCGGTGGCCCCGTGAGCTCTCTGTTCGGCCCGTAACCTCCGAGTTCCCGCCGCCCCAGAGCTGAGCGTTACTGCGAGGCGGCCCCAGGCCGGACCGGAGGAGACCGATGAACGGCGCGGTCAGTATCAGATTGCTCCGCGATGTCACCTCCAAACCTGCCGAGCTCATGCCAGGAGGCTGTCGGGGCTGCATTTCCGTTTAAAGTGCTTCTTGGCTTCCTCTTGTTTCTATAAGCTTTTGGTGTCCCAACGGTGCCGAACCGGGATGGATTGTTTTCAATATTATGGCAGTGTTACTTCTTTAGCAAATATTTGTTTAATTTTATGTTGCTGAAGGCTTTATCACAATTTCTGAGTTAATCTTCATCTATGGTATTATATGGGTAGTTTGGAAGGCTTCAGTATTTTGCTGAGAATATCTTTGAATTTAGAAGGCTTGTGTCTTAAGTTTGTTCTAGTTGCTTTATCTAAGTTTAATGCTTCTTTTCCACAGTATGGGTGGGATCACTCAGTTCACAAAAGGAAAAAACTCCTCCGGCTGAAAAGGTCTGTGGTGTACTACCTGAAAGGTAGAGAGGTCAGGATGCAGAACGAGTCCAGCTATCACCGCTTGTTGCATGGATATGCAGCCCAGCAGCTTCCCAGCCTCTTGAAGGAGAGAGAATTTCACCTTGGAATCCTTAATAAAGTATTTGCCTCCCAGTGGCTGAACCACCGGCAAGTGGTGTGTGGGACAAAATGCAACACAGTAAGTGCCACCTACCTTTTGCTTCTTGCTGTTAATTATTTTACCCCCAAATGACGCTTACCATAATTTAAGTATGTAGATAGCCAAGGAATATATTAGGAAATAATTAGGTGTGGATTCCAATTTGTGCACAATTAATTTTGAATGAAAGTAATGCTTAACGATCACCCATTCTCATCTGAAAACATGGCACTATGTGTATGGCCCAAAACCTGAATATGAAGCCTATACCTCATGCAGCATCTGTCTAATCCACATAGAGCAATTTACATCTATTTGCAGGATGGCAAACAACAGTAGGGTTTGATCTTTCTTCCTGTCCTGCAAATGTAAAGTTAATGAATGATGCTAGCTTTGTTAAATGCTAGCTAACATGCCTGGCAAAACTTACTCATAACACTCTATTTTTATTGTGCTCAGTCTTTTACTATTTGGTTTTATGTATGGTTCTGTGCTGCTGACTTGGGTCTGGAGCATCTCTTTTGAGGAGAGACTGTGGGAGCTGGGCCTGTTTAGTCTAGAGAAGAGAAGACTGAGAGGGGATCTCAGTTAAGATTTTTTTTTTTTTTTTTTTTTTTTTTTTTTTTTGCAAAAGCTACACTCAATGATCTGACCTGCAAGGGACAGTGGTTTTTGGTTTTGTTTGCTCTTAAGAACCAAGGCCTAGCTGTATAAACAAAACAGTCTTTTAACAGGAATTAAGTCTGAAATAGAATCTCTCTGCCTTCAGTTTCCATGTGTGTTCAGTGCCTCAGTCTCAAGAGTATTTGGTTTTCTGTGAACTGCATGTGACACCCATGTCTGTCTTAAGTCTTGTAGTTTCTGTGCCAAGTATAGTGTGGATGGTAGAGATGCCCTTTAGCAGGCAGTCTCTCACTTCTCCATCCTTTGTCATCTGTCAACATGTGCTGTCTTCCAGCCTCCTGAAATTAAATGTGGAGGGCAAGACACAAAAACTGATAAATGTGATTTTGTTACTGAACAAATTCAATTATATCAAAGCGTGTGCCCATTAGGTAGTGCTTCAGAGTTTCATATCAAGATGAATTGTCTGATTGTGTGGTCTTGTCTGTGGAAATGTAGTTCAGTCAGTCAACTTGTTATCAAATCTCCAAAAACCATAATGACACTCCTTAACACCAGCTTTTTGTGTTAAAGAGGGCATCATTTATTCATGCGCCTGGAAGAGCATGGGAGATCACTCCTTCCTAACATGCCCACCAATTTCTACAAATGTGTTGCTAATACATAGTCACTACATGCATATTATAATTTGCCCATTACCATAAAAACCCTCCCCATGTTCCCCAAGTTCCCAAACTCAGTCCTTATTTTGGCTGTAGCTGCATTCCTAAGACAGATGTTTCCTCTTTATCTTCCAATGTCCTTGCTTGGAGAACAATTTCTGCATGCTTTGCTTCTCTGCTAAAGGTCCACAGACACTGTCTTCTCTGATAAAAGTTCACAGTCACAGTGTCTTTCTACTAAAAGCTCACAGTTACAGTAGAAATTGAATTAACCTTCTTGGTATCTGCAGGGATTGAGAACACGGACCCTGCTTGCAAGCAAAGCCAGTTTATTACACTAGTTCACCAGTATTTATAGGTCTCTACATTCCATACAAAATTTTCCACTTGGACCCCTTTGCCCCTGTTCCCTTAGTAACAATCTTCTCAGTTATTCTTTTTACCAGCAATGTCATTATTACATCTTCCCTTGTCAGAGTGGTCAGCCTCACAGGGTCAGAGTGACCAGACATAACATCTTCACTTCTGTTCTTGCCTTGAGTTTCTCTCTCCCACAGCTTCCACTGTACCAGGGCCAAGAGGTCTGCAGCGCTACCCAGCTCAGCTCCTTGTAGCTGTCTGGTCTTCCACAGTATCAAACTCACTGGCTTCTTTTACCACTGCTCACTTCTCAGATGTTTCTTTATATCATGGATTGTTTCTCTGCACTCTTTCAAGTAGGACAGGGTATCAGACCCAGCCAGCATGGGTTTAGGAGAGGTAGGTCATGTTGGACCAACCTGGTCTCCTTTTATGACCAGGTGACCCGCCTGGTGGATGCAGGAAGGGCTGTGGATGTTGTCTATTTGGACTTCAGCAAGGCTTTTGACACTGTCTCCCACAACATACTCTTGGAAAAGCTGGCAGCCCATGGCTTGGACAAGAGCACTCTTTGCTGGGTTAGGAATTGGCTGGATGGCCAGGCCCAGAGAGTGGTGGTGAACAGTGATGCATCCAGCTGGCGGCCAGTCACCAGTGGTGTCCCTCAGGGGTCTGTGCTGGGGCCAGTTCTGTTCAATATTTTAATTGATGACATGGATGAGGGCATCGAGTCTTTCATTAGTAAATTTGCAGATGACCCTAAGCTGGGAGTGTGTGTCGATCTGTTGGAAGGTAGGATGGCTCTGCAGAGAGATCTGGACCAGTTGGATGGATGGGCAGAGTCCAATAAGATGACATTTAATAAGTCCAAGTGCCGAGTCCTGCATTTTGGCCACAATAACCCCTTGCAATGCTATAGGCTGGGGGTGGTGTGGCTGGACAGCGCTCAGGCAGAAAGGGACCTGGGGGTACTGGTTGACAGCCGACTGAACATGAGCCAGCAGTGTGCCCAGGTGGTCAAGAGAGCCAACAACATCCTGGCCTGTATCAGGAATAGTGTGGCCAGCAGGAGCAGGGAGGTCATTCTTCCACTGTACTCGGCACTGATCAGGCCACACCTTGAATATTGTGTCCAGTTTTGGGCCCCTCAGTTTAGGAAGGACGTTGAGATGCTTGAGCGCATTCAGAGGAGGGCAACAAGGCTTGTGAGGGGCTTGGAACACAAGCCCTATGAGGGATGACTGAGGGAGCTGGGGTTGTTTAGCCTGGAGAAAAGGAGACTCAGAGGTGACCTTATCACTCTCTACAATCTCCTGAAAGAGGTTGTAGTCAGCTGGGGGTTGGTCTCTTTCTCCAGGCAGCAACTGACAGAATGAGAGGACACAGTCTCAGGCTGCATCAAGGGAAATTTAGGTTGGATATTAGGAAAAAGTTTTTCACAGAAAGAGTGATAAGCTACTGGAATAGTCTGCCCGGGGAGGTGGTGGATTCACCATCCCTGGACGTGTTTAAAAAAAGATTGGATGTGGCACTGGGTGCCATGATCTAGTTGAGGTGTTAGGGCATGGGTTGGACTCGATGATCTTGAAGGTCTCTTCCAACCTAGTGATTCTGTGTGATTCTGTGTGACATGTGAGGCCATTACCCACTTGCATTGCCTTTGCAGCACAACCTTTGAGCAGGTTTTCTGCTAAGATTAGTGCATGTTCTGATCTCCACCAGAAAGCAGGCATAGTAGTTTGATATCTTAATCTTTAAAGGGTCCATGTTTGTTGGGAAAGATGAAAGTTTGACAAGAAAGTTTCACAGATATGTATGCTTAGCAGAAGGCTCTCTAAATGTGGAACCTGAAAGCGGAATAGAGATGGAAGTAAGTTTTGATATAGAAGAATAAAAGGTGTCTAAATTAAAGACTGCTGAGCCAGTAGTTACTGGACAACTAAGAAAGCAAAGGTTGAGCTGGAAAGAGGTTTTATGGCTAGAGCAAAGGATATGTTGACCACAAACAAAAAGGATGTTTTTACCAAGTAAAGAAAAATCTCAGGAAAAGCATAGGTAAACAAAAAAACATGTTTTTACCAAGTAGAAAAAAGGTCTAAGAAGTTTCTACTACAAGAAAACAGAAAAACAACTTCAAGCTTCAAATGTAACATACTAATTTGATGTGATTGGATAGTACTAACCATAATATGGTAATGATAGTAGTTGTGATAGACTATAGGTAAATGTAAAGATATTGTGTATGTTACTGATTGGTTATTATGTATTAAGATGCTCAGTAAAGAAAACTGTATAATGCATTGTAACCAGAACTAAAGGGGCTTCAGGTTTTGCATATAAGCTGTAGCTGGCGGCTTTAGGCTTGTCTCTGTCATCCACAACCCATGACTGCTGTAACTTCAATCTATGAAGTAAACAGCACCTTTAAAGGGCTGTCTGGAGTCCTGTATCTCTCATTCAGGCTCTTACACGTTTCTTTTGGGCTTGGCATGTTATCAGTAAATATGAATTGCTGCAGAACAGGAGCCAAGCATTCTATTAACATAGAAGAAAGAGGTGTTTATAATCTAAATAAAAGTTAAGACTGGGAAAAATCAAACAGTGCTACTCAGTGTGACCAGTGGGGATATTGGTATAATGACACTGTAAGCATTGTCTTGCTTCTGTTGTTAGCAAAAAGCAAATCTGAAGGAAAACAATAATATCATTTGCTAGCTTGGTTGAGGGTGAAATTTTTGTCTGAAGTTGTACTTTTGCAGAATAGGATGTTCCCACCTGCTTGTTCTTGCTGGTACCAATGTGTGTGTGGCTGGGGAATCAGCTGGACCAGCTTGCTGCTTTGTGTGCAGATGGGCTTTCTTGTAGGGTTAGTTTTACTGAGGCAGATATGGTGCAGCTGATCTTGCAGCTAGCTGAGGACTAGTTGCTGTCATAGGGGTGGTGAAACTGTTTGGGTGGATGAGGAAGAGGCAAGTGGATTCTCAGATTGGCTTAAGCCAGTTGTGAAACTTCATCACAGTTGATTTTCTCTAAGTGACTCAGTTTTTAGCAGAGCAATGTGTTTATCTTGGGTTTCTTTCAAATGTTAATATTAATGACAAGAACATGCCTGTGATTTCTGAGAGCAATATGTGAAGAGCTGGGGCACAGAGCATGTGAAGTACTTCTTGTGTGAGGAATAAGCAGACCCTTTCATGCATGTTCTTTATGTTTAGTAAATCTATGTCCGTCCTGCTTGCGTAATAAAAAAGTGCTGTAGCTCAAGGTGGCACCCTTGTTTGGTTGATTTGTACGATCAACTAAAAGATAGGGCTGCCTGTTCACCTGCTGTTCTGTGTGCAGGGGCAGCAACAGAGAACACAAGTCTAATGAGCTGCCTTGAAATGACATTTAATAGGCCTAGGGTTTAATTTTGCTGTATAAAGTCAATACTTTCAGTTAAAGATGCATGGGAAAGGCACTTATATTTAATTAATTTGTAACTTTGTTGGCTTCCTGTTTCTCCCCTTCCCCAAACTGTTGTCTCTGAAAGGCAGGTCATAAAATGGAAGTATACTTGATGAAAGAGCCTGGCAAACTGTTCTGATCACAGTATTGTATATAAAATAAGGATGGATTTTCCAGTTCAGACTCTGGTTGATAGATACTGGATTCCTTGCCACAGTCTTTACTTTTGGCAAATTGATTAATGCAGTTCCTTAGTCAATGAAGCAGGGCAGTTTCTTGATTAACTTGATTGTAAGCAGTTTGAAAAGGGGACAGCTGCAGTGTTACCTTTTTCCCAACCTGGAAATGAAACTCGAGATAATTTTAGTAAGGAGGTAATGTCACTAGTGGACACAAGTAAATACTCACAGATTTGACTCCACAAGATGAAGGCTGAAGAAGAAAGAACTTTATTGCTTACAAAGACCTCGCTTTTATAGGTTTTGAAAAATGACCAGGGATTGGAGAACAAGGCGACCATCTCTCCATCCCACTGGCCAGGCTAGAAGTCCATCAGTTGACTATCATCAGAAAGGAATGTGGAAAAACAAGATTGTTTACATCAGAAAGCTGTGGGAAAATTCAGTCAGAGCTGTAAACATCTTGCAGAAGCTCACATAATATGGCAACATCTCACTCTTTTTCCATTACAAAAAAAAGAAAAAGAAAAAAAAATTAACAATGTTCAGTTTCTGTTTGTGGAGGGACCATCGGAGTGATCACTCACATCATCCACTTAATGACTTTCATTTTGGTCACGGTCTCCAGCTTGCCTATTGGCTGGATTTTCCCTTTGCGGTCGCAGGTCAGGATGAACACACTTCGCAGGTACCCAGTGTAGCCCAGTATCTGTGGATACACACTCATACCCACGCCCCGAAGCGATAAGGTCATAGGGACCTTCCCACTGTTTGGTGACTAAATTCCGCACCCGAACCTTCGCTCGAGGCTGATGCGTCTCGTCCAAAGCCTGTAACGAAAGATGATGGTTCAAAATGACAGGATTATTTGAATTCTGCAGGATTGTAAGGTGATTGATGGTATATAAAGCTTTTGCCAACCGACTGTGCGGGGTTTCACCCTGCATTCCCTGTTTTTGTTTTTGAAGAACCCGCTTTAGAGTATCATGAGCACATTCTACAATAGCTTGACCAGTCGGAGAATGAGGGATACCAAGCTTCTGAGACACACCCCACAAATACAGGAACTGCCACACCTTCTGTGAGGTGTAAGCAGGACCATTGTCAGTTTTCACAGCAGAAGGTATGCCTAAAACGGCAAAGGCCTGCCTCCAGTGGGCAATGACATCGTGGGTCTTTTGTCCAGTGTCAGCAGAAGCCCACATCGCAGAGGAGAAAGTGTCGACAGTGACATGCACATACTTGAGCCAGCCAAACTCAGCAACTCGAGTGACATCAGTCTGCCAAATCTCCAAGGCCCTAAGGCCTCTGGGGTTTACCCCTGCCGGCAAAGGCGCAGCAAGCATGTAACAGTCGTCACACGACTCGACAATGTCAAGGGCCTCAGTTGGCGTAAACTGAAACTGCTTCTGCAAGGTATGTGCGTTCTGATGGAAAAACTAATGCGATGCTTTGGCCTGCGCGAGTGTATCAGGCTGAGGTGCATACCCACGCTGTGTTAGCCAACTTGTCAGCCCTCACGTTACCTTCTGCTACAAACCCTGCCCAATTGGTATGACTCCTTACATGCAGAATGTAGTATGGATGAACTCGGGCCTGAATGGCACACCACAGGGTCTTCAGCAAATGGAACAAAGCAGCATTGCTGACTTCCTTCAAAAGTGAATGACCCAAACGCTGTGCTATGTCGGCCACATAGGCGGAATCCATGACCAAATTGAAAGGTTGCTGGGAAAATCTTTAAAATGCCATGACAGCAGCCCTCAATTTGACCAATTGGACTGACCCATCCTCATGACCTTCCAGAACCTGCCACTCAGATTCAGCCCTCCAAGTAACAATGGCCTTGCCTGTCCTTCCTCAATCGTCAGTAAAGACAGTGGGTCCTTGGACAGGCTCCTGACTAATTTTGGGCCGCAAAGAAATTTCAGTGAATTTTGCCACGTGCAATAACTTGTGGCTGGGCAGATAATAAGTGACCTGTCCAGAAAAGTTTTCCAGAGCACTTTGCAGATAAATATTGTTTGCAAAGCTCCAGTCAAAGTCCTCCTGCTGTACCGGGAGTACGATCTTTGCGGAATCCGCACCCATCAATTGCAAACACCATTGTCGGCATTTGATTATCAAACGAGTGATCAGCTCAAACAATGCAGTTGTCGTCTTCTGCGGCTGATGGGGCAAGAAGACCCATTCCAAGACGTGCAAGAAATCTGACCATTTTTCATTCCATTGGCCAATGATGCCTGTGGGATGCAAATCTGGAGTGGTATTGAAAACAGTGACATCAACAGAGGGGTCAATGCGATAAACTTGGCGAGCAGAAACAGCTTGCTGAACCTCCTCCAGCACTTGACATGCCTCAGGGGTCAATGAGTGAGGTGACTTCAAATCAGAGTCTCCCTTTAACAAATCAAACAAAGGAGGCAGTTGTGTCGTGGTCAGTCCCAGATACAGACGCAGCCAATTGATGACACCCACCAATTTCTGGGCATCATTCAGTGTCTTCACCGAATGTACAAATTGCACCTCTTGGTGTTGGACCGTTCGTTCCAAACTTTTGACTCCCAAATATTTCCAAGAAGGCTGTTGTTGAACCTTTTCTGGAGCCACCTGCAGCCCATGAGAACGCAAAGCATTGATCAGCTGAGGCTGTACCCTCAGCATTTTATCTTGGGTGGACGCAGCCACCAATACGTCATCCACATAGTGATAAAATTGAGCATCAGGAAACTGCTTGCAAACTCCAGACAAGCCTCGGGTCACATACCATTGGCATGTTGTGACAACCCTGTGGAAGAACCCTCCATTGACATCGCTGTGCAGGCTCAGCATTTTGATAGCTGGCACTGAGAAGGCAAATTTCAGTCTGTCATTGGGATGCAAAGGAATTGTAAAGAAGCAATCCTTCAGATCCGCAATGAGGACTGGCTATTCTGCGGGAAGCATGGTGGGTGACGGCATACCGGCTTGCAACGTCCCCATGCTTTCCATCACAGCATTAACTTTCCGGAGGTCTTGTAACAACCTCCATTTTTCATATTTCTTTTTGATGCAGAAGACAGGAGTGTTCCAGAGACTGGTAGAAGACTCCAGATGACCCTGGTCCAACTGCTCCTGAACTAAATCACAAAGGGCTACTAGTTTGTCTTGAGGAAGGGGCCACTGGTTCTCCCAAACAGGTTTGTCCACCAGCCACCATATAGGAGGCGTGGGACACTGCACCTTTCATTGCAGTGACCCTCATCGGGATGGCCCGATGCGCAATCCCCACACGGCCAGAACACCCCTCCCTCAGAGATTGACATGAGTTTCGGCTGTGACATGAGGCCAAACCATGGCTGTCTGTCCCTCTGGGTTCGTGATCATCACAGGCCTCTGGCTCACGTAGCATTGCGCTGTTCCTGCCAACCCCATGACAGACGTCTGCACCGAATCCAATGGCCACTCTGGGGGCCAAGCGGCAAGGGAGAGAATCGTGATGTCCGCACTGGTGTCGAGGAGTGTAGAAATGCCTCCTCTTGCTGTTGCTGAGGACTCCAGGACAGTGTAGATGGATGTAGACGAGAGATCTCTGAAGTTAGGTTTTAGAAGAAGAGGTTTATTGTATGGGACGTGAGGCCTTGCTCGGAGCCGCCAGGCGCAGCTGTAGCATGGCCTTGGAAGGTGGGGGCAGTGAGAGATAAAGAAATTCCAAGAGCAAGATGCAAGAGGCAAGAGAGAGGAGCAAAGGAGAAGAGAACAAAGACAAGAGAGAGGCCCACTCTCGCAGCCCCCTAATAAGGGGTCTCGAGGTGGGCTGTAACAGGCTTGTGCCGATGGGGTTACAGATACTTGGATACTTCAGGGGGGGTTACATGTGTGGGATGAATCATACATTGGGGGTTGTTTTTTCAGGCATCCAGTAGCTAGGACATCTCAAACATCAAAACTCACTCTCAATTCTATCTCAGTTACAGGTTTCACATTCTCAGAATCTAAGCAATCATATTTATAGGGCTTTCTGGCTTCATCCTTCCCAACAGAGGAGTCTGCGGAGGCAGATCTCTGATGGTTTTGCACCAGGGATGGACAGGGTACACACTTTCTCAGGATGGTCTTTGGTCAGGACAGCGGTCCAGAGAACCTGAGGCGGCCCAGTGAATCCGAACCGCCATTTCCTCACAACCGGTTCTCTGCTCTGTGAACAGAAGACTTAAAAGGCACAAGTTGAGCAATTCTGGTCTTTTCAGGGATGGTGACAGGGGGGCTGGGTGTGGAAACCATGGCATAAATTTGTCCCGTAAAGTCTGCATCAATGAGTCCTAGATGCACCAGGATACCCTGGGCGGTGGCATTAGAGCTATAAACATCTCACAAAAGCTCACATAATATGGCAACAAGGTAATATAATACGGGATCTTTATTTGAAGTCCTTCAGAGGCAGTTATGGAAAGATGTCCATAAAAGCCTGCCCCTCCCATGGATGAGTATATTTTTATAGGCTTTAAGAAATTAGCATAATTGATAAAAAGCACCAATTAGGAGGACAAGTGGTGATGCAGCTCCCCCCCAGGTTAAACCCCTTCTCTGGAATCCCCCCTCAGCACTAGCTGTACTTTGTCCATGAAAATGTATCTCAAAGAGTTGTTCTCAGCCTTGGTTCCCAGGAAGAACCATGATAGCATTGGGGCCCTGTACCCCCTGGGGCTTGGAGCTCTGGAATTTTTGTCTTTCTGCCTAGGGAAAGGCCATGGAAAAGTACTGAGGAAATGAGTCACTAATACAAGAGGCTACAAAGCTACAAATATATGTGTGAAGAATACAGGGAACATATAAAAGAAGAATGGCAAAAACCAAATGGCATCATTCCCCCCACCTTTTTTTAGAAGCTAACAAGACTTTAGCTTATCTAGTCTCTACTCCATATTTAACCATACCACCGATTTACACAACCAGCCACCCCACTAGTTGTTATACAGATGCCAATTATAACTATAGGTACTATGAACATTTGTTTTATCCAGGCCCAGTTTGGTAACTATGAAGTGAGTTTACTGAAGATAATTAAGGTTCAGTGAGCTCCTTTGAGAGTTACCTGGTGTAGAATTTGACTTTGCTTTCAGATTTCAACCAAATTCTTAATAATTCTTTCACTCTGATCTGCATAAGAATAACAACCAGTGTTAATGATCCAATACCACCCTGACAAGTTGTTCTTATTAAGAGTTTTTGGATAGATTTTGGACTAGAGACATGCAAATTTTTAGGGCCAAATCTGAATCATAGTTACCAACTGTGCAGATAAGAGGCACAAAAGAACAATTTAAATCACATCATCCTGATTTGTATCAGTCTCTGTTTTCTGGTTGTTTCAGGAACAGAGGTCTTCTTAACTCTGGAGCAGTGAATTCAGGGTTCTCTGCCAGCACCTCTGGTTTCGATGAGGGTAGTCTGGACTTGGAATGGCCCTTTCCACTTAGCTTGTAAAGTTACTGTCTCTCCATTTAACATAGACTCAGTCTTCAGGCTGGAACAGAGGGGCAGGTGTGTCTGGTCTTATTTATCTGGATAACAGGATGAATCTTGAGTTTCTGCAAAGTGGAACTTAAAAGCTATTTAATACCTCTGCAAGTCAATTTTCCCCTCATATGAATTTCTCCCATAATATACACAATTTGATATGGCCTGCCATGCAGTATTTCATAAGGACTCATGTTATCTCACTGCCTTGCTTGCATGTAGATTCTCAGTAAGGCTATAGGCAAGGCTTGAACCCATGTCATGGTGTCCTAGGTTGCAATGTAAAATGTGCCCAAAATATGTATTCTATCACCATCTACATGAGATGTTGAAACTAGGTTGGGCAGTGTTTCTCTTGCCCCCTGCCTCCAGACTATCTTCTGTTAATGGCCCATCAATGCCTTGCTGCATGACTCATAGGTAACTCCCTCTGGGAGCTATCTCTGTTTAATGGGCAATCAAGGACCCATTGCATGACTCATCTAATGATATCAGCCCACTGTGAGATGGTCCACCCAGGGGGAGGAGCCAAGCATTCCCACATGGATATAATCTGGGATTTGGGACAGCACAGGCAGCCCTTTACCCACTGGATTCCCAGAGGACAAGACCTACCAGATCTTTCTACAGAATCACTGCTTCAACAAGACCACTTCATCTGGACTACCACCACCACAGTGTCGGGTTGTATTCTAACTCTGTCAGTGATCTTTTGTACTGTTGCATTTGTTTTATTTTATTTTATTTTACCTTTTTTTTTCTCTCCTATTAAATTGTTTTTTCTGACTTGGAGTCTCTCGCTGGTTTTGCCTTCAAGCCAGCACACATGGATGTTTTTGACAAATTCTACTAATCTGTGTTTTTAGGGTTCCATTCATGCATTCAGCCTTACCACTCATTTGGGGTATACAGGGAATTTACAGATTCCAAATAATTCCCAACATTTCACTAACTTCCCCAATCACTGGGGGATCAACCCCAAAGGAACCCCAAACCTTTAGAATTATATGATTGAGTAAAACTTTCACCACCTCCCTTGCTGTGTTAGTGCGACAGGGGTAAGCTTTAGACTGTCTACTGAAGGTGTCAATATCATGGGTTGGCACAATATTGCTTTTTAGATATAAAGAAATGTAAAATGTTTTTCTCTGCCCTGACTGTAGAGTGGGTTGGGGGAGGAGGACAAGGACCTCTCAAAAAGCTAGCTGAGATATTGGCAGCTAAGTTGACCAATGAGAACTGCCAATGCGACTTTGGAAGGGACATTTAAAACTAATCTGCTGGGACCGCCTCGCTCTCTCGCTTTAGAATCAGCAATACGGTAACATCGGGGGCAGCCAGGCCAGGCCCAGCCAGGCCCCCAGAAGCTGCTGCCTGCATGGAGAGCGGGGGAAGCCCAGGTCAGGCCCCCTGCTGCCGGCTGGGTGGCTGGGCCGGGCCCAGCCGGGCTTCTGAAAACTGCTGCCTGCATGCAGCACAGGGGAAGCTCAGGTCGGGCCCTGCTGCCCTCTGAGTGGCTGAGCCGGGCCCGGCCGAGCCTCGGAGAGCTGCTACCCGCATAAGAGCAGCCTGGGTGAACCCTTTTTTCAGCTTTGTAGTAGCTCTAAGCTGGACCGCCCTGGATGAGACCGAAGAGTGGAAAGAAGGACATTTACCAGCTTCCTCCATCAGCACGGCCTTGCATTTTTTCTTCAGCCCTGCAGTCCGGCACGTTCACATGGCCTTTGCAAGCCTGGGTGGATTTAACCCTTTACTAGCAACATGAAACTTTTAAAGCACAATTCTTCCTCAAGAGAAAGAAGAAAGAAAACATAAAAGTACATAGAACAGACACCGAATTAAGTCAGTTAAATGAGAAGTGAAAGAACTAATAATATTGGAATAGGATTGAAGAAGTGGACATTTTTAACTGGACTTTTCTAAAGTAAATTATGAAGAAATGAACTGTTCTTTACAGCATCTTAGTATTATTTGGGTAGAATGCTATTCTAATCAAAATTAAGGACTGATGTAATAGAGATTTATTTAGGAACTTTGAAACCCCCGCTCCTGGGTCAAAGGGAGGTCTCAACCTTTGAGACAAAGATGATTTTAGATCAGAAGAAGTATTTGTAAATAATACCCCAGATACACTGAGAAGCTTTGCTGATAGAACATCACAGTCTGCGAAAACTCCGAGCGGCAGCAGATGTGTAACATTGAGAGCACTGGACTATTTTGTCTTGTGGCAAATGTCTTCATAAAAAGATCTTAGAAGGACTCTTCTCCTAGAGTAATGAGTAGTTATGTCTAAGTGATGAAACTGACTGAAAATCCTAAGTTGTGTCTTTCTATGTTGTTCAATAAGAAAGTTAATAGCTTGTAAGAGGAAAGAAGCGTGTTTTAAGGTATCATTCTGTTTTAGTTTTTCTTGTTTCTTAACTTTTTTTTTCTTTTCTCAGTCTTTTAATATATGTTAATAAAACTATTTTTGTTCATTTTGAAGCTTAAGCCTGCTTTGTTTGTTTTTCTCCTAATCTCTCCCTCCCACAAAAATATTAACACTAAAACCCCTACATTAATTAGTGTTTCTGCCTGGTTTTATTAAATTAAAACCATTACAGTCAACCAACACCAATACACACCTGTTTCCTTCTTTGCTTTGTAACTCTGCAGAATATATTTACCTCCAGGAAAATCTCCTGCCTCTGTTATTTCTACACAAGTCTTCTGCCCATGTTTGGGTTGTTTCTATAGCAGATTTCACATTTATTTGTTATAGACTATACAATATTAGTAATTTCCCTTTCTATTACTACTTTCTTCAGATGTTTGAAAAGGTTCCCTGTTCCCTATGAGTGTCTTCATGTTCTCACTGAGGTGGGACTACAATCTGTTCCTCTGGTATAACAGTCTATTCACTTTCCTTAATTTTAGCCTTTGTGCCAGAAAACTGATGGTCCTTTTGATCACACTTAGGGGCAAACCTTGACAAATCTATTCCGTTCTGTGGCACTGTCACGATCCGCTCGTACAAGCGGGGGTCGTGATGGTTCATTTACTGATCTCAGAGTGCAAAACACAACACAGAGGGGATTTCAGCATTAAAACAAATGCACCCTTTATTGATTGACCATAGCAAATGTGATAGAGGGATTAAGAGTGAGAGAAAGATAGAGAAAGAGGTAGAGGAAAGGAGGGATATAGCTACCAAACGTGGAGACGGAGTCCTCGTGGTCTGGTCGATGGGTCCGCCTGTCACGTCAGGGAGAGTCTCTCAAAATCTCTGGTTAACTCAGGGGTTTTTATTATAGTCCTCAATCATGGGGAGGGAACAGGTAAATCTATTGAAGCCACCGAGGGGGAACAGGTAGTCCATGTTCTTAGCAGTAAGCGAGAGCCATTGTCTTCTTGGTCCAATGATCACGCCTCCAGGCAAACATCTCACTTCAGTTAAGTCATCCCCCACCCCCTGTATTAGGGTTGTAGGGGTCTCATGTCTCAGTCCTTGGAAGGGGGTTTTGATCTCTGTCTGTCACGGTGGTTGCAAAGCAGATGAAGGATTTTCCGTGGGGGACCACCAAAGTTACCCCAGAAAGTTCCCTTGGCCAAGAGGTGGGGAAATTCATAGGCTATTGTTGTGAAGCAGGGACCGTGAAGCAGGTATAATCATCAGGTACAGAACTACCATTACACTGCTCAAAGCCCATGTACCGTGGCGTGGTGACACAGGAAAATGCACCTGCAGACGATTGGCAAGCATCTACCTCGAGCAGGCCAGAACTGCAGTGGGGTCCTCGGGGTCCTTATGACGATCGTGAGGCAAATGAGGGGAACTTCAGACAGACTCTTACATCACCTCGTGACTCACGATTGTCTTCAAGAGATCTTCTTCAGCAGGGTTCCGTAGTGGCGTTGCGAAGTTTTCAGGACTCATCAAATTGGTAGTATATCCCGAGAAACAGAGATAGTATGTAGAGGGAGAGGGAGAAAAAGAAGGAAAAGGAAAAGTAGAAAAGGAAAAGGAAACAATAATATTAATTCAGATTATCAAACAAATCATAGTTAATCAAAACAATAAAAACAATCAGTATTAATTAAAATAATTCTTTCAAAAAAATCACAAAAATCAAAAGTAATTTTCACAAGATTACAAAAGGAAATAATTTCAAAATATACATTCAAATTTTATAATCGCCTTGTGTCAATAGCCTTGGGGATGTCCATAGGGGAGAGGATATCTGCCAGGTTATGAGCATTAATTATGGACATCAACCGTGTTAACCGTTTCATCATTCTCCAATTCATAATGAATAAGATTGCTGAAAAAAGAAAACCAATTAGAACTAAAATCAAAAGGACAATGATAGGATGACACAATTTGTTCAAGGCACTTGTGGCAGTAGGTGACCAACCAAAAAGAGTATCCCACCACCTGTGCTCGACATCTTTTCTTGCCCTTTCTATAACACGATGTATTTCTTTCACATTATGATGAACAGTTATCAGGGTTTTCTGCCCATCTTTCTTGATCTTTTCCAAAATTTCTATTAAGTCCTGGTGAAGCAACAATTGCTTTACCAAAGTTAGGTTCATTCCAATGGGAGTAGGTGATAGTTTGTGAATCAATGTATAATTTGATTGCAAAAGGTAATGATAAGTAACTGGAGCTTTATAAGAAAAATCACATCCTGTAATTTTAGTAAAATTACAAGCAGAGAAGTTTGAATGATTTTTAGTGTCTACTACTATGTTTTCTACAAATACCATATCACAAATAGTTCTAAAGCATGCACAACCGTTGCCTATATATATTAGGACTGTTCCAGGGGCCTCGTTGGGATGGATTTCAAAATGACAGATATTTTGCTCTGTATCCAGACAAATATCTTGGGCTATAATTGCATTACTTTCACAGATAAACCCTTGTTGTTCTCGGACAATACAGGATTCTAAGTTAACAGTTTGCCATTTCTCACCAATTTGACGGGCCCATTCCCTATGCTCGGAAGGATAGAGAATAGCTCCATCATGATTCAATCCTAATGCAATCATAGGGAATATCAAATGCACCGAAGCATTACGTATGGTTAATACAAAAGCTGTAGCCGTGTTTGTAATGGGGTTGTAAGTAAAATTTACTAAGTTCCACCAGGATTGGAATTCTCTTTCAAAGTCAGTGGCATTGTCCCAAATTATTTTCCGAATTTCGGTAGGAAAAGTGCCTTCTTCACCTTCTCTTATAATAGAGGCAGCAACTGACTGCATCCACAATTGAGTCTGGATACAGCTGAGGGCCAAAGAAACATTTTTTTGTGTAGCATTGAGCGCATCAATTATCAATTTATGATCTTTTACATTTACTTTTTCCCAATTTGGTAATATGTTTGATAACAACCACTGATGTGTTCCCAAAGCCAATAAGGACGACTGTAGTGGTTGTTGTAATTTAGTCAAATCTCTAGTTGTGGCAGCCAATTTATTCATTAATAGTATTTAGAATTCCCAATCCTGTTCCCATAACACCGGTTATTTCTCTTAACGTCCGGAGCCAAACATAACCGGTGGTTGGGTTGGAGTGGTGGTGGTATGAGCTGTAGTAGATTGGGCTGTGATATTTATTTTAAACTTGAAAGAAAGCCCTTCAGTATTTTTGGCCCAAAGACAAACTACTTCTACGGTTTGTGGCAGTGTGAAATTGTTCCAACAGTCCTGTATGCTTGGATGTGTGCAGACCTCTTTGTGCTTATATGTTTGGTTTGTCCGAACACTGATTGAGATTGCTTTACTATAGGTGGTTCTATTAATCATTTGGTGTTTCTGCCCACCCAGGGACGGCAGTTGCCGGGTGCTCCTTTTGTGGGAGTTTAAATTCCCCGGCATTCAGGTGGTTTTAGAGTCTTTTTTGCCCTCTGCAAAGCTCTGTGCCAAACCGAAGGAAGAGACGGAGTCTTCAGGTTTAGATTTTTCAAGGTTGCATACTTTGTTTATTGTTTCTTATCTTACAATTTTCTCAGTCCAACAAGATGTTTGCCGCGGCTTGGACTTCTCACGTCTCTCTCCGAGCTGGGTTGTCCTTATCTTTTATACTAATTGCTACGTATTTCTTATTTACTATTTCTCGCCAATGCCTATCACTAATACTAAAAAGGTCATCTTTACTCTGACCCAATCCTCACTAACTACTTTGTGCCAACGTCACTGCAGAAATGGAGTGAGGGAACAAGAAGGAAGAAGAAGGAGACAACGCCCCAAATTCTCCATCTTGCCCCATTCACTTCAATGCCAAAAATCCCAAACCCACTGTTTTTTCACCCTGTAATATACTAAACTACTATTTTTCACACTCTTGTGGCCTGCAATGCTTCCTGCAGTGCAAGAAGCCTCTCCCATGGACTGAAATCAAATCCAGTGTCTCTCTGAGCCCTGGGCTCTGGGCTGGGGTCCCAGACCCCCCTGCCCAGGTCCCTGACCCTCCAGGGCAACCAAAGGAATGCCCTGGACTCCAACAATTCGGCACCCTATACTAATTTTTTTCCCCCACTATCCCTGGAAGCTGCCAGGTTTTTTGGTTTTCCCATTCCTGCCTAGTGTATATCTGATTTTCATGCATAACAAGAGTTGATAGGTTTAAATCTTCCACATTTCCCATGGATCCGGTAGAGTGAACAAAAGCTTGGGACCAAGGCCATTCCGAAAAATTCTGGCCATGGGGTTGTGCTAGGATACAGAAAAGTATCACTAGTCTTATCATGGTTCAGATGATCTTTAATGTCCCTCGGAGTTCTCCTGTGAAAAGCAAACACAACAAAATCTGCCACTAAGAGGCAGAAAATTAGAATGATGGAATTGTCCAGCGTGTAATTTATCTGATGCTCTTTCCCTAGGGCATCAAAGACTATACATGCATAATTATTCAGAGGGATTTTCAGCACTAGGGGTACTGCCCCTACAGTAAGAAGGTCCACCAGAGCAGGTTGTCCAGGGTAATGTGCAGGATTCTTAGGATCATCAGGTCCCTGTGATGAGGGAATTATTGCTGGAGGTGTAGGGCAAAAAGCAGTGATTTTGTGGCACCCATTTACCGCCCATTTATCATTCACACCTTTCACAGCTTCTTCAGTTATTGAGAAGATGTTACAGTAATGTTCAATCTGAGCATACCACTTTCTTACTGAGGCCCCCTGGGCCGCCCTGTCAGGTGGGGGGGTCCCAGTAGTGATTGTTTTAATAACTTCAAAAGGGCCTCTCAATGCAATTGGTGGTTGTTGTGTAACCTTCTCCACTTCTATGAGAGCTAAGCTAACCACAAACAGTCCTTTTTCCCAGGTAGTATATCTTTTTTCAGCGACTTTGAAACTATGGGAATAAAAACCAGCAGATTTCATTGGACCCTCAGAACCTTGCTGCCATATGTGTATGGATAGCCCTGAGGAGGCAAATCCCCATTCTACCTGGAAAGGATCTGTAGGATGGATAGGGCCTAATGCCTGATGAGCTGTTGCTTCAAAAATCAGCAATTGTAGTGCTTCTTCTTGAGCAGGGGTCCAATCCCATTTAACCCCTTTCCTCAGTAAGTCGTAAAGGGGCCTGGCAATTATTGAGAAATCTGGAATGTGTTTTCTCCAGAACGCTAATAGTCCTAGAGCTTGCTGAAGATCTTTCCTGGATTCAGGCATTTTAATCTGATCTAAAGAGGTTAGGGTATCCAGTGGAATACATGTCATAGCTCCCTTCCACCAAATTCCCAAAAGCTTCACTTCCTGAGAAGGTTTTTGAATTTTCTCTGAGGTAACCTGCAAATTAAGACTTTCTAAGTGAGAGATTATTTTCTGTTGGACATCTCCCACTTCTTCTATTTCATCTCCTCCCACAAGGATATCATCAATGTATTGATATACAGCTACATTGTGACCTATGGGTATATTTTCTAACTCTCGGGCATCCTGAGCTAGGGTGAGGGAATGTTTGTACCCTTGGGAAAGCCTAATAGAAGTGTCCTTCAGGGTTTTTACAGGTCCATACTTTTTACTGTAATTAATGAGATCTGCTGTAAGCTGACTCCCAGTCCAAACTTTATGATCACCGGCAGATGAATCAAATTGAGAAGCTGGCAACTGAGAGGGGATTGAATATGGAGCAAACCCAGGATCGGTAGATCCAGTTTGGTTGCTTGGGTTTCCAAGGAATCTATCCAGCCTTTCCACAGGACCTAATGCCATTATGGTCTTTTGTAAAGTAATTGCTGTAGGTTTGAGTGATTCTGGAAGCCCCCGAATCAAAGGGGTCATCAGTTCTGGCTTCACTGGTAATTGCTTTGGTGATTCATAGCCAGAAATTAATTTTCTTTCATGTATCATTTGCAAGCAGGCAGCTTTGTGAATGCTTTCTAGCAGTTGGTCAGGGCCACCGACTGTAGCCAAAGGATCGCCCCTTTCCAAGGGGCTATGCCCCCCTGCCCAATAAGCTGCAAACTGAGTCAGGGACCATGGAATATGTTTATTTCCTGTTGTCAAGAAAACTCCATGTCCCCGATATCCACTGGCCTCATGTTCAGTTAATTTAATTTGATCTCCACCAGTGAGGGACACTTGGAAGACATACTCTGTCTTCGATTCGTGTGGGAGGCGGCTGTATTCCACTTTTAGCTTAGCCAATTCAGTAGCGCTGTATGGTATATGTTTGGTTGTGATATGAGGTTCAAAATCTTCATCATTTATGTAATTATATTCTGTTTTAACCAAGGGTCTCAAGTGAGGACAGCAGATTTCCTCGCAGTTTTTGACTGCTTCAAGTTCCTTATGGGGATAAATTTGTTTAATGTGAGGAGTTTCCTTCTCCTCTGTTTCCATAGAGGAATCAACATTATAGGAGTTTTTAACACGTTCCTCTCTAAGGGCAGCTCTCAGTGCATAGATCTCATTCCTTTCTTCATTTAATTGTTTTTGCAAAATTTCAACTAGGTTTTGAAGGGAGTCTATTATAGCTTTTTTCCTCACTTCTTCGCTTAAAGCGACTTTCTACAGCTGCTGAAAGACAGGCTCCCAAAACTGAGCAGAGGATAGTTTTGTTTTTGCCCAGTTTAAATTTTGTTTCATGTTGTAAAGAACATACTCTATCAATAATATTTTCCAAATTAAACCAATTACATTGTGCCCACTCTTCTCCTCCCGGAGAAGGCTTGGCATTGTGTTTAGCAAGTAATGCATAAAATGCAGCTTTGTCTTTTGCACTAAGATTTTCAGTCATTTTGTGAAGGGATCAAAACCACAACAGGGAGGAAATACTTAGTTACACACACACACAGCTCGGCTGTGTCTCCCTTCGCTTCCCTGAGTGGGTGAAGAGACAATATCTGCCTGGGAGGCCCTGCTTAGTTTCTTCAGGTTGTCCCTTCCTTCCCAGACAGTCCAGAGACATACAAACACAAAAACAGTTTCCCCTTTTTGCACTAAGAGATCTTTTGTGAAATTCTGAAGACAGAACCCTCAATTGAGTATAGGGGTGCTTATCACTTAGGTGTGTGCAGTTTGTGGGAAATTTGAGTCGCCCCCCTTGCTTTCTAGCTCTGTTCAACCCTTTCGGGAATGACAGGCTAGGTGCGGCTGGAGCGAAACGTCCTTCCCCTATTACAGACTACACACAACCCTGCAAACCCCTCCGTCTATCAGAATCCTGTCTGTGACGCCAATTTAATGTCACGATCCGCTCGTACAAGCGGGAGTCGTGATGGTTCGTTTACTGATCTCAGAGTGCAAAACACAACACAGAGGGGATTTCAGCATTAAATCAAATGCACCCTTTATTGATTGACCATAGCAAATGCGATAGAGGGATTAAGAGTGAGAGAAAGAGATAGAGAAAGAGGTAGAGGAAAGGGGGGATATAGCTACCAAACGTGGAGACGGAGTCCTCGTGGTCTGGTCGATGGGTCCGCCTGTCACGTCAGGGAGAGTCTCTCAAAATCTCTGGTTAACTCAGGGGTTTTTATTATAGTCCTCAATCACGGGGGGGAACAGGTAAATCTATTGAAGCCACCGAGGGGGAACAGGTAGTCCATGTTCTTAGCAGTAAGCGAGAGCCATTGTCTTCTTGGTCCAATGATCACGCCTCCAGGCAAACATCTCACTTCAGTTAAGTCATCCCCCACCCCCTGTATTAGGGTTGTAGGGGTCTCATGTCTCAGTCCTTGGAAGGGGGTTTTGATCTCTGTCTGTCACGGTGGTTGCGAAGCAGATGAAGGATTTTCCGTGGGGGACCACCAAAATTACCCCAGAAAGTTCCCTTGGCCAAGAGGTGGGGAAATTCATAGGCTATTGTTGTGAAGCAGGGACCGTGAAGCAGGTGTAATCTTCAGGTACAGAACTGCCATTACACTGCTCAAAGCCCGTGTACCGTGGCGTGGTGACACAGGAAAATGCGCCTGCAGACAATTGGCAAGCATCCACCTCAAGCAGGCCAGAACTGCAGTGGGGTCCTCGGGGTCCTTATGACGATCGTGAGGCAAATGAGGGGAACTTCAGACAGACTCTTAACAGGCACCACTATTAAGATGCCTTTTCTGCAGCCCCTTTTACTATTTCATCAGCAAAACAATTCTTTAATTCAGGAGTTGGTTTCCCATTTTGCTGAGCTTTGCAATGCATAAAAGCTGCTTCTCTACATTCCCAAATACTCTGTAGCAGTGCATGGGTCTGTTCAGAGTGTTCAATTCTATTACTTTGAATAGTTGCCAGTCCACTTTCCTTCCAGATGACTTTGCTCAGTTCTATATCTTCCATTGATGTAATCAGTTCAGGTCTCTGTGCTGATACATTTGATGGCAACGCCTCTTCTCTGGTTACCTGTTTCATGGTTGTCACTGCATAACCTGTCATCTGTTTGCCATCTCGCATGAAGCTGCTCTTGTCTGCACACAGCTTCCAGTCTGGCACATCCTTCAGGTCTGCTGTGCTGGAATAGGCTTCTTCCATGGTCTGCAAAGTCATACTCTGATGTATTATCAGTTAGTGTTGGTGTCATAGGTTAGTATAGTTTAGTTTTTTAATCATAAAGGAATGTAGAATGATTTTCTGGGTCAGGACTTGGGAATTGCTTTAGAAAGGACAAGGACCTATCAGAAAGTTAGTTAGAATATTGGCATCTGTTTTAACCACTAAAAAATGTCAGCTACGACTTTCGGAAGTACCATATAAAACCCCTAGTTTTCCTGCAGATCGGCCTCTTTTTTTCCTTTGGCCAGAGAAAGGTAACATTGTTAGGCCTGCTGCTTCCCCCCCTTTTGTGGGGGGGCTGGCCTGAGGCCTGGCCAGATTCTATTGGCTCCCAGGTGGGGGGGGGGGGGGGGGGGGGGGGGGAAGGAGAGGTTGCTGCTTTACAACAACTACTTTCTCCAAACTTCCCTGGAGCAGGGAGAGATCTCTGCTGAGCCCCTGATAAGAGCTATGGGCACCATTTAGGCTGAGGCTGCCCCGATTTACACCGAGGGGTGGGCTAAAAAGGCATTTATGATCCTGCCTGGTTTTTTGTGATTCCAGACTGCCTGGGTGCTCTGATCTCTGATGTTTCTGCTTAAGTTCTTCCTCCCCTTGAGTCATTGAAAACCAATATAGTCACAGACAAAGACCCTCTAACCAATTAAAGTTAGAAAGTGGTATGTTTATTCACTGGCGGGCGGCACGGGAGTCATCTCCGAAAGGCATGGCTGCCTCGAACAAGGCTCTTTGCTCTCTATTTATTTTCTACGATCTTACATACAATACATATACATAACCCCAGCAGCTCCCATCCTCGCTCCGTATTAAAATGAAGCTATTAGTCCTTCATATGTGCGCAGTTCTTCTCTTGAATTGGGTCGGTGGTCTCGAATTGGGTCAGTGGTCTCAAAGGATGAAGTCAGGAGAGTCCTCATCAGGTCTTTGTGACCCTCTGGCACGATCCAAGGTCCCCTGCTTTGTGATTGATTGATACCAAGTCCAGGTGCTGGCCATTGTTCTTAGTGGTTTCAATCTGTTCTTATGACGGTTCACTTACTCCACTTTTTCTATAAACAAGCTCCTAATATAACAGTTAGCTCTAGCTTGGGCATCTAATAATCATTAACCTACCATTTGCTAATCGAACTTACATTTTGATCAATATAAATTGCTTCTAACCTTTAGCTAAAATCTTAACTCTTTAAAATCATGATTCACCCTCACCAGCGTGACCTTGAACATCTAATACCACAAGCTACTTCGAGAGAGAAGAGACTCTGGTCAGATTTAACCCTTTCCTGGCAACACGAAGCTTCCAGGGCTTAGCCCTTCTCTGAGAGAAAAAAAAAAGTACAGAGTGAACATAAAGAAGAAACAGTATGAAGTCAGTAGAACGAAAGTAAAAAGACTATTAAGACAGAGGGTTGAGGAGTTCGTTGTTCCATTCTTATTGAGCCATAGAAATGAACTCTGTATTTAAACTATCCCTTTAAATCATGGGAAAGATATGCATTTAAGGAAATGATGGTTTAGATTTGTGTGTGGATTTGAGCAAAGGTATTTGTGATAGACTAAGTAATATTAATCCTATAAAATGCTTAAACAGAGATAGAGATGAGAAGCCCTCTGCACCAGTGAAGAAGTGAGAAGATATCTCTGTACCTTGAGATGAAGAATCCTTTGCCTTTAAAGTTATTCATCTTTAAAAGCTGACACCCCAATATACAAAAGTCTAAGACCCATGACCCATAAGCAACTTAGGAAACTACTAATGGGAGGGGTCACAAAAGCAGGTTTCTCCGGGCAGCTGTTTTTGTGACAGTTAAAACCCACAAGAGAACTGTTCTAAGTTGTCAGTGGGATCCATGACTCTAAGAGAGACTCTTCTCCTAAAGAATTAATCAGACTATTTTCAAATGGTGAAACTGACTGAAAATTACAAGTTTTGTCTCTTTATGTTGTTTTGTAGGAAAGTTAACAGTTTGTAAGAGGAGGGAAGAGTGTTTTTGGAGTTTCATTCTCTTTTGTTTTAGTTTTTTTCCCAACATTCTTTTAATATATGTTGATAAAACTATTTGTTCATTTTTAAGGTTAAGCCTGCTTTGTTTTTCTCCTAGTCTCTCTCCCACAGAAAAAGAGTAAGTACTAAACCCAAAATTTAGTGAACGTGAAACCACTACAGTTGGGTACAGAGACATACCAGGACTGACAGCAAACTCTTTTTAGAATAACTTTACCCTGTTTCAGTAACATGGCATAGGGTACATGTCGCCGATGTTCACAGAACAAACTTGCAGTGGGTTGCATGCAACTGTTGGATGCAGCAATTCTCACTTGCTGACTTCTCCAGTTCTCCAATTCCTTTGCCAGCTGATTTCTGAATAACGTTGGGCTGTTCTTTAAACCCTCAGGCAGGACTGTCTTGGTGAGCTGGCTCTTTTTCCCTGTTTCAGGATTCTTCCACGTAATAGCAGAGTCCTTGGTCTTTCTTATTCACAGGGATGCAGGAAAAGGTATTTTTAAAATTTAATTCAGTAAACCATCCTAAACTATCTGTTATTCTCCTCCTTTTGCAAAATTGCAGTGGATCCCTCTTAAGAGAGTTTGGCAAATAGACAAATTGATAAATCACCCAGTGTTTTTCTAATTCATATTTTAAAGGTTGGAAGAAAGGTCTTAGTTCTCTTACCCCTCTGGCACTAACAGCCCTTACAGTATCTTGGCTCAGTCTCCATCCTAAGGTATTTGTTGACACAGGAGTCTTTTTACTTATAGCCTGTTTTAAGGGAGCCTGAAAAGTGGCTCCCTGTTCCTCGGACCCAGTATTTCCCTTTGGAGTGCCTAACAGCGCAAAGAGCGCTCGCTGCCCGCCACACGGCCCGGGGACGGGCGCGGTGCGGGCATACCCGCCCGGGGTCACTTCCGGCACGCCCGCGCTGGGCCGTGTCGCTGCTCACAGCGGCTTCTGGATATCTTCAGAACAAAACTCGTTACTATGGAAACTGCGATAGAGTCGCCCCCGCCTACAAAGGTGACATCAGCTTTCTCAAGCGGCTCAACTCTGTCTTTTCCCCCGTACCCCGCAGCAGCAAAATCGGTGCCGCCCAGGGGGGTGACACTCCCGCCCGTGGATTTCACACTCCCGGCCCCCTCCAGGTCGGCACGGGCGGGGCCCAGGGGTGGGGGGCGAGCCGGGCCTTGGCTACGCAGCGGCGGCACCGGGACCGGGACCGGGACCGCTCCCCCGCCCCATCCCCCGGCCGTTACCAGGGCAATGGCAGGAGTCATGTCGGCCCCTCTCAGGGCGGCTGTCCCCCCGCCCCGTCACGGGGGGCGTGACCTCCCCGCTCACACAGCCGTCCCGGGAGTCCGGGAGCCTCCCCTGCCACAAAATCTTGGAAAAAGATTTCCACAGATAGAACATAGGAAGTGGGGTTTTTTCCCCCCTCCCCTGCAATGGCGCGAGCCCAGCCTTTCTCAGCTGCTCTGCCAAACCTGTAGGAAGTGGGGGCCCTTCCCCTGCCTCCCACCAAGGAGCGGGCCAGGCCTCCCCTGGCCGCTCCGTGCCCAGGCGTCCCCAGGCCAACTTTCAATTCAAAACCCCTGCGTGTTAAACACGAAAGAAATTTTCGCATTGTAATTTGCTTTTCTCCACCAATGAACAATCCCAGCCGTTGGCAAACACACACACGCACATCCCACCTCCCCCTCAGCCGATCCGGGGCAGGTTGGCAAAGCGACGAAAGAAAAAAAACTTTGAGAAACTACTCCAAAAGCAAATTCCCCCACCACCACGCCGGGTTGTCCCGGGATTGCTAGCAATTACTGACCTTAAAGAGATACACAGTACACACACAATACACACACAGATACGAACTACATACTATGCAACAAAAAGAATTACCTTTATATTACATCCTGTGGGATCTTGGAACCATGATGTCTCAACCTCAGGCCACTGCACAGAATTCTTTGGATTGCCGGCAGAAAAGAATTCCTTGCAGGATGTTTCCAGTCCAGAGGAAGGGTACCAGGTTGTCCTGTCCCATCTGGGGTGCCGGAATAACTGTTGCCTTTTTCTCAGCTTGGAAATGAAACTCGAGATAATTTTAGTAAGGAAGTAATATAAAAGGGGATCTTTATTTGAAGGCCTTCAGAGGCAGTTATGGAAAGATGTCCATAAAAGCCTGCCCCTCCCATGGATGAGTACATTTTTATAGGTTTTAGGAAATTAGCATAATTGATAAAAAGCACCAATTAGGAGGACAAGTGGTGATGCAGCTCCCCCCCAGGTTAAGCCCCTTCTCTGGAATCTCCCCTCAGCACTAGCTGTACTTTGTCCATGAAAATGTATCTCAAAGAGTTGTTCTCAGCCTTGGTTCCCAGGAAGAACCATGATAGCATTGGGGCCCTGTACCCCCTGGGGCTTGGAGCTCTGGAATTTGTTTTGTCTTTCTGCCTAGGGAAAGGCCATGGAAAAGTACTGAGGAAATGAGTCACTAATACAAGAGGCTACAAAGCTGCAAATATATGTGTGAAGAATACAGAGAACATAGAAAAAAGTCAAAACCCAAATGGCATCAGCAGAGCAATTGTATGGGGGCTTGTCATGGTTTGACACTGGTCAAATGCCAGGCACCCATGAAAGTTGCTCGTTCACCCTCCCCTGCCACATCTGGGCAGAGGAGAGAAAATTTAATGAAGGGTTCATGAATTGAGATAAGGACCGGGAGAAAACACTCCAAGGGCAAAACAGGCTCAACTTAAAGTTGCAAAGTGAATTTATTACTAATAGAGTCAGAGGAGGATAATGAGAAGTAAAATAAGCCCTTAAAACACCTTTTTCCCCCAGACCCTCCTTCCTTCCCACCGACAGTGCAGGGAGACAGCGCATGGGGGTTTTGGTCAGTTCATCACTCGAGGGTGGGAGACATTTCTCCATGAACTTCTTCAGCATGGGTCCACTCTCACGAGCAGCAGTCCTCCCAAAACTGCTGCAATGTGAGTCCCTCCCATGGGCAAACAGTCCTTCCAAAACTGCTGTGGCATGGGTCACTCTTCCACAGGGTGCAGTCCTCCAAGGACAGGCTTCTCCAGCCTGGAAGCAGGCCCCCCCCCCTCTCCACCGGGTCTCTCACTGGATCACAGCCTTCTCCAGGCATCCACCTGCTCCGGCATGGGCACCTCCCCTGTGGATCCCCATGGGCTGCAGGGGGACAGCCTGCTTCGCCATGGTCATCACCATGGCCTGCAGAGGAATCTCAGCTCCGGTGCCTGGAGCACCTCCTCCCCCTCCTTCTTCACTGACTTTGGTGTCTCCATGTTGTTTTCCCTCACATGTTCTCACCTCCTTCTCTTCTCTGACTATAAGAAAAAACTATTGTGCCCACTTTGTTTTGATTTTCTTCTTAAATATGTTGTCACAGAGTCACTACCACCATCTCTAATTGGCCCAGCCTTGGCCAGTGGCATGTCTATCTTCAGAGCCATCAGGGGTTGGCTCTGCTGGACATGGTGGAAGCTTCCAGCAGCTTCTCACAGAAGCCACGTCTATGGCCCCCCCGCTACCAAAATCCGGGCCAAGCAAAACCAACACAGTGGTCTTCAGATCCTCTGCATCCCCAACTCCAAAACTCCTGGGGTCAACCTTGAGTCTCCCCTGGTGCTTTCTGCCAGTGGCTCCAGGAAGGATCATTCTCCCCAGCTGTGGTGTAGAGCACATTTTTTACATCTTGCCCTGTCCTGACTGGCCTGAGGGGCTACAGCATGAACTGTCTCCTGTTTGATTTGCTCAAAGGCTTTTCATTGCTCAGGGCCCCATTGGAAATAATTCTTCTTCCTGGTCACTTGATAGGAAAATCTTATTATAATTTGGAATATACATTCTCCAAAATCCCACAATGCCTAAGAAAGCTTGTGTTTCTTTCTTGTGAGTTGGTGGAGATGTTACTGTTACTTTGTTGAACACATCCACTGGTATCTGGCAACACCCATCTTGCTATTTTATTCCTAAAACCTGGATCTCTTGGGCAGGTCCCTTGACCTTACTTTGTTTGATGGCAGAACAGGCTTTCAGAAGGATTTGGACTATTTTCTTACCTGTCTCAAAAACTTCTACTGTATTGCTCCACACAATGACTTTGTCAGTGTATTACAGGCGTTCCGGAGCTTCATCCTTTTCCAGTGCAGTCTGGATCAGTCCATGGCAGATGGTAGGGCTGTTTCCACCCCTGGGCAGTTAGTTCCAGGTGTACTGGATGCCCTTCTAAGTCAAAGCAAACTGTGGCCTGCATTCTGTTGCCAGAGGGATTGAGAAAAACGCACTGGTGATATCAGTTGTGACACCACTTGGCTGCCTTTCAGCCCAGCTCATATTGAAGTTCCAGCATATCCAGCATGGCAGCACTCAGTGATGATGTGACATTGTTCAGGCCACGATTATCCACTGTCAGTCTCCATTCTCCATTAGACTTTCACACTGGACACATGGGTCTATTAAAGGGTGAGTGGGTCCTGCTGATCACTCCTTAGCTCTCCAGTTGGCAAATCAGCTTATGGATTGGAATCAGGGAGTCAGTTATTGCAATATTGCTGCTAGTTCACTGTTGTGGTAGCGATCCGTACCTGCTGTTCTTCAACCTTCAGTAACCCCACAACTAGAATTCTCCAAGAGACCGGGCAGGCTAGACAGCTGATAACTTTCCTCTGTCTCCAGGGCAGCTATACCAAAAGCCCACTGGTACCCTTTTGGGTCCTTGAAATACTCTCTCCTGGGGTAATCTATGCCAAGGATGCCCAGAGCCTCTGGGTCAGTCACAGTGAGGTGCTTTTGCCATTCATTCCCAGTCAGGATGTTTTCAGCCTCCAATACATTCAGGTGTTATGATCCCTCTGTCACTCCAGAAATGCAAATGGGTTCTGCCCCTCTATAGCTTGATTTCATTAGGATACACTGTGCACTGGTATGTACTAGAACCTTGTACCCCTGTGGGTCTGATGTGCCAGGCCATCAGATCTACAAGTCCAGTAAACCCAGCTGTCCTCTTCCACCTGGCTGGAGGCAAGGCCCCTCTAGTTCTGGTCATAGGATTCTCTACTCACTTCTTGTAGAAATGGATTAGAATTTTCTTCTGTAGGATCAGGAGTAAGATCAGTCCTTCCATTCTGCCTGAGAAACTGCCCACTGTAGCTTGAAGCAGCAGCTTTCCTGCAAGAACCCTCATTTGTGATTTTCTCTGCAATTCCTCTACCCGTGTCTCTAGGATTGAGGTAGGTTTTCCATTCTACTTCCTCATACTCTCTCTATGGTCCCGTAGGCAAAACCACAGGGTACCCCATGGTGTGTACCTTCTATATCCTCTCTTTTGAGCAAGAGGATGCTTAATGTTAATAGCTGAGATGCTGGTCCCTACAGGTGTAGAGTAGGGCATATCCTCTTTTAGTTGCTGGAACTCCCAGGACAGTTTTTCCACAGCTGAGGTGAGAGAGGAAGAGAGATTGTATTCCTAGAGCTGGTGTTGTGGGTTTGGGTTCTTCTGGGAAATTTTTTCCCATCTGAAAGGAGGACCCTGTGAGGGGAGGAGGTTGCCCAGGAAACAGCAGAACAGGCAGCTGGAATGACTATCAGGGACTCCAAAAATATCCTATGACTCATAGGACTACATAATTCCATTGTGAAACTCCCCACCCTGGGGGAGGTACCACCTGAACCTGACCGAATATAATCTCGAGGTTTGGGGGCTTGGGACACCACTACCACCACTGGACAGATCCAGAGGAGGACCCCAACTTCCACAGGAGGACCAGACCTTCCATAGGACCACCACTTTCAACAAGACTGTCTATGGAAAATCATGCTATGAAAAGCCAGTGTCCATAAAGGAGACAGAGGAGTCCTTCAACTTTATTCAAACAAAGGGAGAGAGACCACTGGGACACACATCCATGGGGTTTTCTCTCTCGGGGTTTTGGAGGGCGCAGCCTCCTTTTATCCTAACTCCTGGCTGCATTTTGCCTTCTTCCTTTCCCCGCTGGATGAGGTACTAGGAAGGTACAGCCTTCCTGATCTGCCCACCCCATATCCCCCCTTGAACCTACTGTTTTACCTCAAAGTTCAGAAGTTCAGCCTTGTGCAAACCCCACTTGACTGTTTCAGAAGCCAAGCTGTCTGGGCCCTGTTAGGAACCTGCTGCCCAAAGTTAGTAGAGACATTAAGACCCATTTCAAAGACATTAACACCCACACCTTCACCCATAGAATTGTTTATAAAGACATTACCACACATCTTTCCTATCATACACTTGTTCAGGGGTGAGGTTCAAAAACACTGGAGGTGCCCACTGTCCTGGGCACTTGCCTATACCATCCTGCACACCCCATCACTTAGAACTATTCAGCCTCAGGGCAAATCTCTGGGTGATGTTCCTAAATAGTTGTTTAATCTGAAACAAGACCTGAACTATATGCAGCAACATGCTGGCTCCTAGCAAAAGGGCCAGGTTGGTTGCAAGGGTATTGAAAGGATATTCAAAATCTTACAAGTTCTCAAATACTACTGTAATCATCCTGGAGGAGAAGGAGGGCAGGATGGATGGATGGATGGATGTTTGAAGATGTATTCGAGGAGAAAAGGCAGAAGATGTAACTTAATAGTTCCCAATCAATGGCTCCTGAGGTACAGATAGGATGGTAATGCTGAGGACACACACCAGGTTAGTTCCATGACCAGTGGTTCTATCATATCATAGGCCAATATTACAAAGTACAACAAAATTATAACCTTGGTCCAGGCCTCAAGGATGATAAATATCACCACAGGGAACACATACTGAAAGTAAAATGCCACACAACGCAACTCTGAGAACAAGTGCAACAACTGTGAGAGTAAATAAATCAACATTGTGACCCATGACTATTAAACTAATATAATGAATGCTTATAAGAAATTTGTTTTAACATGCTCTGGTTAGATCTGTCATTGTCTTAACCCTTTGAGCCCCATTTTCGGTGCCAAAATGGACTGTTGTGGTTTAACCCCAACTGGCAACTAAGTACCACACAGCTGTTCACTCACTTCCCCCCCCCTTCCCTGGATGGATGGGGAGGAAAATTAAAAAAAATGTAAAACCTGTGGGTTAAGATAAGAGCAGTTTAGTAACTGAAATAAAGTAAAATGTTATTGTTATAATAGGAAGAAAAAAAAAAAAAGAAGTAAAATCCAAGAAACAGAAGTGATGTACAATACAATTGCTTACCACCCACTGACCTATGCCCAGCCCATCCCCTGACAGTGATTGGCAGCTCCCAGCCAATTCCAACCCCCTGCTTTAAATACTGAGCATAATGTTCTATGGTATGGAATATCCCTTTGGCCAGTTTGGGTTAACTATCCTGGCTATGTTCCCTCACAGCCTCTTGTGCACTTGCTTGCTGATACGGAATGGAAAACTGAGAAGTCCTTGATTTAAAGTAAGCACTATCAAGCAACAACTAAACATCAGTGTGTTATCAACATTATTCTTGTACTAAATCCAAAATACAGGACTGTTGAATT